>NC_074672.1:4071677-4243685 GCF_029448725.1 Salvelinus fontinalis | reverse complement strand
TCTCTCTCTCTCTCTCTCTCTCTCTCTCTCTGGCCTGATGACTCCTTGCTGTCCCCAGTCCACCTGGTTGTGCTGCTGCTCCAGTTTCAACTGTTCTGCCTGCGGCTATGGAACCCTGACCTCTTCATCGGACGTGCTACCTTGTCCCAGACCTGCTGTTTTCAACTCTCCAGAGACAGCAGAAGCGGTAGAGAAACTCTGAAAAAGCCAACTGACATTTACTCCTGAGGTGCTGACCTGTTGCACCCTCTACAACCACTGTGATTATTATTATTTGAACCTGTTGGTCATCTGTGAACATTTGAACATCTTGGCCATGTTCTGTTATAATCTCCACCCGGCACCGCCAGAAGAGGACTGGCCACCCCTCAGAGCCTGGTTCCTCTCTAGGTTTCTTCCTAGGTTCCTGCCTTTCTAGGGAGTTTTTCCTAGCCACCGTGCTTCTACACCTGCATTGCTTGCTGTTTGGGATTTTAGGCTGGGTTTCTGTACAGCACTTTGTGACATCAACTGATGTAAGAAGGGCTTTATAATAAATTGGATTGATTGATTGAAATTTGATATAGTTATTTTTGATTGATTGATTGAAATTTGATATAGTTATTTTTTGCCACCCTTGAGTGTGAATGTCATTCCTGTTCATGATGTTATATTTGTACACCGCAAATTTCCATCAATATTTTTAAACGTTACATATTTTAATATAAATGTAATAGCATTATTTAAGTATTATAACAAAGTAATAATTCTCCCACCATTAGAATATGCATAGGCACTTTGGGAACTTATAATCTTGTTACAAAAGTCCTCAAAATTAAAAAAGTGTCAGTGCTAAACCATTAACATTTGATGACAATTCAACAGAACAGATTAACCCGGAATGATATTTACTCTCACGGGTGGCCATAAAGAACTAGCTGAAAGCCCCTACTAAGCCACGCCTCCAGTCTTCAAAGACAACAACCCAACTAAATGATCCAACTGGCTGGGTAAAAATAACCTAACGTGCGTTCTGTCCATCATTTAACGTGTGTTCTGTCCATCATTTAACCAGCGATGGGTTGTTTTTAACCCAGCATTTCATAGAGTAATTAACAGCAATTTTTGAACAATATATTTTTGGAACAGTAAAATGGACACATTGACCACACTTTTATTAGCATTTTAAACATAATCCATGAATTCTATACAATATACAGTACCAGTCAAGTTTGGACACACCTACTCATTCCAGGGTTTTCTTTATTCTGACTATTTTCTACATTGTTTTATATATAGTGAACACATCAAAACTATGAAATAACACATCATGTAGTAACCAAAAAAGTGTTAAACAAATCTAAATATATTTTAGATTTTTCAAAGTAGCCACCCTTTGCCTTGATGACAACTTTGCACGCTCTTGTACTCTCTCAACCAGTTTCACCTGGAATGCTTTTCCAACAGTATTGAAGGAGTTTCTACATATGCTGAGCACTTCTTGGCTGCTTTTCCTTCACCCTGCGGTCCAACTCATCACAAACCATCTCAATTGGGTTGAGGTTGGGTGGTTGTGGAGGCCAGGTCATCTGATGCAGCACCATCACTCTCCTTCTTGGTCAAATAGCCCTTACACAGCCAGGAGGTGTGTTGAGTCATTGTCCTGTTGAAATACAAATGATAGTTTCACCATCACACCGCCTCATCCATGCTTCAAAGTGGGAACCACTCATGCGGAGATCATCCATTCATCTACTCAGGGTCTCACAAAGACATGGCGGTTGGAAGCAAAAATCTCAAATTTGGACTAATTAGACTAAGGGACAGATTTTCACCGATCTAATGTCCATTGCTTGTGTTTCTTGGCCCAAGCAAGTCTCTTCTTATTATTAGTGTCCTTTAGTAGTGGTTTCTTTGCAGCAATTCAACCATGAAGGCCTGATTCAGTCTCCTCTGAAATTTGATGTTGAGATGTGTCTGTCACTTGAACTTTGTGAATCATTTATTTGGGCTGCAATTTCTGAGGCTGGTAGCTCTAATGATCTTATCCTCTGCAGCAGAGGTAACTCTGGGTCTTCCTTTCCTGTGTCGGTCCTCATGAGAGCCAGTTTCATCATAGCGCTTGATGGATTTTGCGACTGCACTTGAAGAAACAAATTTTCTGCAATGACTGACCTTCATGTCTTAAAGTAATGATGGAACGCCGTTTCTCTTTGCTTATTTGAGCTGTTCTTGCCATAATATGGACTTGGTCTTTTACCAAATAGGGCTATCTACTATATACCACCCCCTACCTTGTCACAACACAACTGATTGACTCAAAAGCATTAAGAAGGAAATAAATTCCACAAATGAACTTTTAACAAGGCACACTTGTTAATTGAAATGCATTCCAGGTGACTACCTCATGAAGCTGGTTGAGAGAATGCCATGCGTGTACAAAGCTGTCATCAAGGCAAACGGTGGCTACTTTGAAGAATATCAAATATAACATATATTTTGATTTGTTTAACACTTTTTTGGTTACAACGTGATTCCATATGTGTTATTTCATAGTTTTGATGTCTTCACTATTATTGTACAATGTAGAAAATAGTAAAAATAAAGAAAAACCCTGTAATGAGTAGATGTGTCCAAACTTTTGACTGGTAGTGTACATATATATATTTTTTGAAATTATAACTATTATTTATTAATTTTTATCACAAGTAGGTCACCGACCCTAACGCCCTAATGGGTGGGCCGTCGCTGCCACATACACACCAATGCTTGCCAACAGCTTCAAAGATCTGGTAACAATACTAAGACGAGAGAATGGGACAAAAAAAGCCACGTCATGCAACTTTAGCCAGGAGCACTTCTTCTACATTGAGAAAGTGCACAGGAAAAGCAGATCAACAGGTGACCAACCCAAACAAGAAATGAGAAGTGTGCAAAGCCGGCTGCCAAAGACCCTAAATAATGTGAAGGTTGGATCAAATGCACAATATTCGAGGAATGGTACCATTAGCCCAGGGCTGAGAGAAATGGATAGTGATTGTTAATAAACATTGTTGATTGTTGAAAAAATGATATTCACAATGAAGTATCAAAGAAGCACCTTTTAATTAAAAAAAACTGTCAAACCAAACAAGAAGTCCCACTTCACATGAAAAAACTGACTGGATGAGAGAGGGGGTTTTGGTTTGTTTGAGGGAGTTTAACACAATTCGAGTGAGAAAATAGCTCCTGGAGCATGTACCAAAAATACCTTACCATAGTCTAGAATTTCTAATTTCATACACAGTGGTTACATATACACATATTCCACCCCATACCTCAGGGGTTTGCCATTAGGCTGAAACAAAATCCAGATTGTGGCTTTAAATCACAGGCACAACACCATGGAGTTGGAGGCCAAAGCAAGTATATGATACATGGGAGACGACTATTGCCTGAAATGGATGCCTGGGGGCGAGGCTCAGATGTCACATATAAATGAAGGAGATGGTTGCTTTTGAACCATACATTCAAGTAGTCAGAGAGGTAAGAGTTCACTTTCCTCTGTATATAAACCTTCATGGACTTTTCTTGACATTTAAGAATATTGAAGGTACTTAAAAGTCTTTTTGAAAAATGTTTGATACAGCATGTAAACTTTTCGTATTGTTAAGTATTGTTATTTTGTAAACGTTTTGAAGAATGTGGCTTTGAAATAGCTTAATACTACTGTATCTTATCATAATCCATTAAATGTATGCTGTAATTTTGATGTCTGTTAAGCATATTGTATGTATGTATGTATGTATGTATGTATTTATCTTCACAAAAAAAGTATGGATGTTTAGGGCTATTTGCGATTGGAAAATATGTGACATCTCCTTATCTCATTTAAGATTTAAGTCTTATCAAATGTTGGCTAAACAATTGTATTATTATAGACGTGACTATAGCAATGCATGTTAAAGAGAGTTTTTCACCCATATCATTTCTCCGTCAATATTCCATATTACGGAACGTTATGTGGCACAGCGGTTGAGAGCTCAATTCCTTAAATGGCAAACTGATGGTGCCGCGATCCACTCATTTTCTTTCTTGAAGGATGTATAGAAAATCTCTACAATGACATTTAGGAAAATCCACTAAATTGTCAACAGTGACACTCAAATTACAGAAAAAGATGACAGAAGTGCCTTCCTTTTGAATATCTGAGAAAGGTGTTGTTGATGTAATTAAAAATAATATTTTTTCTGTTATCTTTTACAGCAAAGAATGAAGGTAAGCTAACTAAATTACATTGGGACTAACAGGCTAATATTCCATTTTGTTGAAGGAGAAACAGAAAAAGATAGACAGAATTCGGATTACAGATCATGCAGTCGAATTCAAATTGAGAAATGCAGCATACCTTCATTGGAAATCTAAAAGGTCTATGTACCAAGCTGTGAAGCAAAACTGAAACCTAGCCACTCTCTCCTCTCTTAGCAACAGTAGCTAGCTACACAAGTTTTTAGCTAGATAACGTTACTTATATCCCGACAACATTGACGCTCAATATATTTTTGTTCTCAGCCACATTCATCTAAGCCACATTCAAAATTGAATTCAAGCCAGATAGCTTACATTATGGAAATTGTATCTGTTTTGTTAGTTGGTGTTGTAATGTCAGTTGTTAGCTACCTAACTAGCTTGCTAGCCAGGCTCCCGGGTTAACGAGCAGCCCACTTATGGCACAAGTATGCTAGCTGGCTAGCTAACTCATCGTATCTTGACAACATTAACCCTCAACATAATTATTTTGTTAAATTATCTCAGCCATAGTCACAATTACATTCAAGGTAGATGAACTAACAGACATGAGCTCCGATCGGCTACAAACATTACATTTGTTGAATCTAACCAACATCTCCACCTTATGTAGCTAGCTAGTTAGCTACAATAGCTAATTAAAACAATTATCTGAAATGACATAATAGCATAATGCCGTGACAGTTTTATCAAGCATAAGTAAAACGTTATGGCTATGTCTATTCTTACCTTGTCGCAGTATTTGTCACTCTTTGGCCAGGATCGAGTTTGGGAAACATGTTGTATAAGATCACGCTGATCTTGTGTCGAGTCTGTTGATTCCATCTTCTTTTGGTCATCCTCATCGTGGTACTCGGGGACCTCATCGGTGTCACACTTTTTCCCCAGCCACAGCTGACACACCTGATTAAACTAGTGCTAATGCAAACTGGTTTGAGACCAGTGGAGGAAGATTGGTCTCAAACCAGTGTATCTTCCTCCACTGTCCCTGTCCCACACTGGTCTCAAACCAGTATATCTTCCTCCACTGTCCCTGTCCCACACTGGTCTCAAACCAGTGTATCTTCCTCCACTGTCCCTGTCCCACACTGGTCTCAAACCAGTATATCTTCCTCCACTGTCCCTCTCCCACACTGGTCTCAAACCAGTATATCTTCCTCCACTGTCCCTGTCCCAAACTGGGCACAAACCAGCGATCCTCTGCTTGCAAACAAACGACTGTCCTCCTTGACAACATACCAACGGTTTGAAACACCCAAAAGGTACCAATTGGATGGCTCCATCCACAACATTTCAAGCTAGCTGTGGAGTGAGTTTACAGCAAGTTCTTAACCGGATTAAACGTTTGTATATGATCATGTACAAGTGTAGGTCTGTGATTCCTCTCGTGACCCACCTGCCCTCGACACTACTCATTCATGTTGCCTCTCTATTAGACCATGGTACTGTACTCCTCAGTCTTGCCTTCATCGCTCTTCAGTGAGATGAGGAGGTGGTACTGGGGGGTTGCTTTCTCTCGGTCTCATTCATCCAAGGCATGCCTCTCCAGAGGAACATTGAGGGGGGAGAGAGGGATAGATGGGAAGGAGACAAAAATTGACATGGTCTTATCAGTAAGGAATAGCAGTATAAATACATGTATTCTGGTTGTAAATGGGGTACTTGTCGAGGCAAATCATGCATTACTAAACCCTCTAAAAAGACATTGAAGAGCAGTTGAAGAAGTGAGGGGAGAATACTCACGTGTACATGGAGAGGAAACAATAGGTGGACTTGACTCCGTATGTCTCCTAGTTGAACATCTCACTGGAATCGCAGCCATTAGACAAACATCAGCCATTAGACTAACGGAGAGATTCAAGGGAATGGTGGTTAGTGTGTGTATCACTAGAGTGGTGTACTACTCAGGCTTTTATAAAGCTAGCTAGCTTCAGTTAGCTTCACATTCCAGGTCAGGCTTCATCCGTACTACGACGGTGGATAATGGTCGCCGCCTGCCGCTAACTCTGGCAGGCTTGTAACTGTGTGTGCATGTCGCACATGGCTAGTCGAATTCAAATCAACATCTAATTGTATTGGTCACATACACATGGTTAGCAGATGTTAATGCGAGTGCAGCGATATGCTTGTGCTTCTGGTTCTGACAGTGCAGTAATATCTAACAATTCCCCAACAACCACCTAATACACACAAATCTAAAAGGGGTGAATGAGAATATGTGGATGAGTGGATGAGCGATGGCTGAGCGGCATAGGCAAGGTGCAATAGATGGTATAAAATACAGTATACGCATATGATATGAGTAATGTAAGATATGTAAACATATTAAATTGGCATTAATTAAAGTGCCATTGTTTAAAGTGACTAGTGATCCATATGTTAAAGTAGCCAGTGATTGGGTCTCCATGTAGGCAGCAGCCTCTATGAGTTAGTGATTGCTGTTTAGCAGTCTGATGGCCTTGAGATACAAGCTGTTCTTCAGTCTCTCGTCCCCAGCTTTGAAGCACCTGTACCTTCTGGATGGTAGCGGTGTGAACAGGCAGTGGCACGGGTGGTTGTTGTCTTTGATGATCTTTTTAGCCTTCCTGTGACATCGCTGTGTATAGACTTTTCTATTGTGTTATTGACTGTACGTTTGTATCCCATGTGTAACTGTGTTGTTTGTGTCGCACTGCTCTGCTTTATCTTGGCCAGGTTGCAGTTGTAAATGAGAACTTGTTCTCAACTGGCCTACCTGGTTAAATAAAGGTGAAATAAATAAATATATATAGGTGTCATGGAGGGCATGTAGTTTGACCTCGGTGATGCGTTATTTAGTGCAGAAGATCTGGATTCTCACGTGAGCGTTGCTCCACACTTCTGTATGCCTGAACCACTCATCAACCGCAGGAGCGTCGGTCTGGCCCAGGGTCCAGGAACCAGGACAGGCTGAAAACTCAGAACACACTGGAAGGTGGTCAACCCAGTGGAGGAGTGACGTAGCGAGTTCTGGGCGTACGCCGCCCATGGAAGGAATTGAGCCCAATCTCCCTGCCGGTCCTGACAGTGACGCCTCAGGAACCTCCCCAACTCCTGGATCATCCTCTTCACCTGCCTGTTAGACTGAGGATTATATCCGGAAGTGAGGCTGACCGTGACCCCGAGCTTCTCCATAAAGGCTCTCCATACCCGTGATGTGAATTGGGGGCCATGGTCAGAGACGATGTCCTCCGGAAGGCCATAATGCCAGAAGACCTGCTGGAATTGTGCTTCAGTGACCTGGAGAGCAGTAGGGATACCAGAAAGAGCGATTAAACAGGATTTTGTAAATCTATCCACAACCACCAAAATGGTGGTGAAACCGTCAGAGGGGAGATCAGTAACAAAGTCAATGGATAGATGAGACCAGGGACGCTGAGGCATGGGAAGGAGTTTCCCTGCTGGAGCGTTACAGGGGGGGGATTTGGTTTGGGCACATAGGGAACAAGAGTTGACATAGCGAGTGACATCCTGCGCCAAGGTGGGCCACCAGTACTTCTCAGAGATGGATTGGGTAGTGCGAGAAATACCTGTCCAGGTAATGGTGTCCAGATGTGCTTGCACATCATGATGACATGCAGGTGCGCGTAATGATTGCTACCAGGTGTGCGTAATGAAGGAGCCTGGTTAGTATGCCGGCGACATCAAACGCCAGAGTGGAGGAGCGGGAGTAGACGTGACAACTACTGCTAGAGTACTGTAGCCTTATTGATCTACTGTACTTCAACAACAGATGTACTCACATTGGATGGGTTGATTAGGACACAAACTTTCTCTCAAACAGCCTAATACATACTCTTGGAGTAGGTTTACCCCATTGATGTACTTGCTAATGTAAAGATGTTTTTTCATGTAAGACACTCATGCAATCTGCCATCTGGGAATATGTTATGTTCCTAATCCTGATATATACCCATTGGTTTTTAAAGGGGCAGTATGCAGTTCAAAAAACAACACTGTTTTGGTAAAAAGCTGAATAATTGGGGGTAGAGAAATGTAACCACTCTCAAATTCATTGCTAGAGTTATGGATACAAAATGACAATTTTATCCATATGGGACCGACCGCCTCGATTCAGTCTTATGTTGAAAAATTTGAAATTGTGTTTTTTACATTGGATAAAAGTAGAGACTCAGAGCTACAAAATGTTATCATACACTGCAGTTGAGGAACAATGAGGCCACTTTTGAGGAAATGGCCCTTGAATGTTTTTTGTACACCTACTGGAGAGCTCTTGTTTATCTATACCTATTCAGCATCATTCACACCATCTTAAGCCTTTGCCCCACCCATCTCTTTAAGGATTCACATGTGAGGCCATGTGCTAAACAGAGTGAGTAAGGTAGTGCAGTAAACATCCAAAGATTTCAAGAATAAAAGTGGTGAAAATAGTAGCCTACAATGAGGAAAAACTCCACGTACAAATACACTTGATCTAGTCCTTGGCCTAAATCCAAATCGGACTTTGGTGCAGGTCATGTTGTTCTCCACATTACCGTCTCTGGTAAACACACTATATCAAATAAAATATGTTTATTTGTCACATGCACAGGATACCGAAGGTGTAAACGGTACAGTGAAATGTTTACTTGTATATTTACATAGTAGCAATATCAAAAATAGAAAGTGTCCAGATAAAAAATATTGTATAAATATTTCATAATTATTAGATGATGCTTACCCAGACACACTTGTATAAATCGGTGGGTCATGTGAAAGAAATGCGATGACCACCCCCCAGCCACATCTATCTAAGTGGATGGGTCACTATTGTCTGAACATGTACACATGTTCATGAAATACAATAGATGGCCGTAATCAGGCCCAGACACACTGGCTAACTTGATGGGTCATCAATCATCTGGCGAAGTAGAGACATGAACCATAATCCCAACACATAGCTACAATACAAATAGAATAGAAAAATAGAATGTTAGCTAGCTAGCTAACAGTGTGCTTTAACTCACAATGAAAAAAAGCTTTCTGACAATATTTGAAACGTATATTATCTGAAAATGTAGCTAGACTCTTACCAGTATACATGGATGAACGCTTTATGGCAGCGTGTCCATTTTCCTGATTATAGCTAGCTACAGCTTGTTTGGCCCGTTGTGTCAAGTCACTCCAGTTTACACTGACCATGTGCAGAAAGTAGTCAATCAGAACTTTTTGCCACAGATTTTTGTCCATAGCGCCTGCTAAATTCAGGGGAGCAATGTTGTTGAGAGCAGTAGCAACACTTTTGCAGTTCTCCATGGCTAATGTTATATTTGACAGAAAAGCTGCCGTAGCAAGGATAATCTACCCATACTGAGCAGCTCATGTTATAGACAGACGCGTGCTAAATGGCAGATCAACTCATCTCTCGGCATGTCCAGCCCATCCATTATCTTAGCTAATCATGGCCAGCGGGAAGGTTCCTGTCTTTTTACCGTGGCTAAACCAGCTAGGCTCGTAATTAAACAAATTGTATTCGTATTTACAGATGTCATACAAGTTTGTTATTAAAAGGCACATGAAAAAAACAACTTTTTGATAAAACATTTTAAAATGATGTTCAAATGCCTCTCCTGTGAAGTAGTGATATGCGACATGTGCCTAGCTTCTTGAAACGAGTCACATATTCAGAGGCTAAACAGTGTTTGTTAAAAAATTACAGTTGAGTTGAACAAATAAATATGTGGGGATCTGATGGTAAGTTATATATAAGTTATATTCTTCAAGAATCAATGGGTGTTTTATTTAAATAATTTAAAAGTAAAACATTTTATGAAGCAATCACAGATGGACCCTTTCAATCAGAGCCGCCGGAAACATGTGGCAAGACCGCATTTGCCCAATACTTCTCATTCAATGAAAGCAAGCAGCACCAACCGGGCCAGTTCTCAGTGCAGTTTTGCTTTCCAGTTCAACATTTACATTTTTTTTTGTATTTGAGCAATATGACTGGCTGTTTATTCAAGCACCACTACACCCCCACGAGTGACTTCTCGAGTTGATACGTTCACACAGCACATGCAAGCTGTCCTGAGCAAAAATAAGTGCCCATCAATCTGCTCATTGAGCTTTTTATTTTTATTTTGGGGAAAGTAATTTACAAAAGTAAACCTTCAATAGTGAACATACTAGCAATGTGCTGGCTACTGTTCATAGTCTACAAAAAGAAAGCCACAACAATACACTGTAGCATTTGTCTTGTCTAGCATACCGTAGCCAGGTCAAATTCTCTTAAAGGGGCAGCGTCCTATTTTGAGATGTAAAAAAAAATAATCTCTAAATGACATAATTTAGAAACAAAAATAAATGCAATTAATAAAATGCAATTCTAAAGAATAGAGTAATGACTTACATTGCTAAATTATATTAAACAGCTTCATAATATCCAAAGGTGGCAGCAGGTTAGAGCATTGGGCCAGTAACCGAAAGGTTACTTGTTTGAATCCACTAGCCAACAAGGTGAAAACTCTGTTGATGTACTCTTGAGCAAGGCACTAACTCTAATTACTCCAGGGTTGCCGTTAATAATGGCAGACACGGGCTGTGACCCCACTCTCCGTTGGTGTCTCAGGGAGAGTTGTGATATGCAAAAAACACATTTACAATTCACACATGCGTATTAATGCACACTTGTACATGTGTGAAGTAGGACAAATATAAGCACCCACCAAATGATTTGTATTTATTCATTATAAATGTAGCCTATTAATAGCTGCATATAGAGAGAAAGCATGCCAACTTATAGGCCTTGCATGACCCCAATGCATTAAAAACTACACCAAGTTCTTGCCAGTAGAAATTCTGTCCAACTGGTCCAGTTATGACAGTAAGAAAAAAAAATTGCGTTGGACCCTGTCTTAGCCTACGAATAGGACCCAAAGTTTTACCCGACCAGGTGACGAAATCAGGAAAAACTCCAGGCCCCAGAAAGACATGTACAACTTTTGCCAGACCACTTTTGAACCTGTGGTGCCACCTCTGCTTTAAGTACTAGAACTTATAAATGTCTCTAGCATAACTGTCTTACCCTATCATAACTCAAAATAAAAGGTTGCATTACTCCCTTCTTTATAACAGAAACATGAAAAATGTATAGCTTCAAAATAAGTTAAAACGCTGTCCACTACCTTGTCCATTTCCCAATGTGTGAACATCTGTTAGTGAAGTACAGTAGATCAATAAAGCTGCAGTACTCTAGCAGTAGTCAAGCTGCTGATGATGAAAAGCCTTTGTTGGTGCATAGGTCAAATTAGCTCTTACATTTCCTGTCATTTTCAGTTTCAGACAAGAGCTAATATTTTACTTAAAACACATTTTTTTGGTATTATTATAATACATAAGGAAAGAATGTGTGGCAGCAGTGGGCTGAAAGACTTTTTGCTATATTTAAAATTCTGAAATCTATGTCTGACAATAATAACTAAGTTTCTGCTTGATTTAGGTCAATACAATGGCATCCATGACACTTGCTTTAACCGTGCTTGTTGCAGTATTCTGTGGTGAGTTGAAAGTGATCCATGAAAACATTCTACATATTATTCTAGATTGGTTGTAGTAGAATAGCATTGCTATTGGGAATCGGGCAACTGATATCAGAGCAATCAGTACACTTTCGACTGCATCTTTAACATGAATGTGCTATATAAATGTTATACTTTAAGATCGTACCTCTCTTAAAAACCTCATAACTAATTACCTTTGTTAAAGAATTATTTCTGTTCATTCCATGTTGGCAGCATCACACAAAACAATTCAGTTCAGGATTACCAGAGACACAAATGTCTCACCTTTTAACAATGTCTCTCTTTATGACCTGTGTTGTTCTCTACTTGAATATGTACTGTATTTCCTCAGGGGCAGGGACTCGATAAATCTAGCCCATAAAGATTTCATAGAACAAAAGCTAATCATATTTTTCACAAATACAGAAAATAACATTCACATTGTTTCTCCAACTCAGCTACTGTGGCACTGAAGTGTCACAAATGTACTACCATCGATCCAGACCATCCAACCTGCACCCAGACTGACATAACCGAGGTGGAGTGTGGTGTCAGTTTCACCCACTGTGGAAGAATTGTTTTCCACAAACCAGCCTGTAAGTGAACAAATTATTAGGACGCAAGAAAACAAATTGTTTTTTGATGGAATTCTTCTTTCGTTCTTTCTTTCTTGTTATTCTTCCACCTTTGTCGCAATATATCAGTGCACAACTGATCAAATAAATTATACTTTGCTGAAATCAAAGTATATCAACACCGCTACCCAGACACCAAAAACAACACAGATTGGCCAATAGTTGGGGCTGTAATAAACATTCAAAGTCTAAGGCTCAGCCCCGCCGCCTCATTTGACTGATAGTGCATTCGGAAAGAACTCAGACCCCTTGACGTTTTCCATATTTTGTTACATTACAGCTTTATTCTAAAATTGATTAAATAAACACTTTTCTTCATTAATCTACACACAATACCCCATAATGACTAAGCAAAAACAGGTTTAAAAAACAGAAAATAAAAAGACCTTATTTACATAAGTATTCAGACCCTTTGCTATGAGACTCGAAACAGGTGCATCCCGTTTCCATTGATCAGACTTGAGATGTTTCTACAACTTGATTGAAGTCCACCTGTGATAAATTCAATTGATTGGACATGATTTGGAAAGGCACACACCTGTCTATATAAGGTTAAACAGTTGACCGTGCATCTCAGAGCAAAAACCAAGAAATGACATCGAAGGAATTGTCCGTAGACCTCAGAGACAGGATTGTGTCGAAGCACAGATCTGGGGAAGGGTACCAATACATTTCTGCAGCATTGAAGGTCCCCAAGAACAGTGGCCTCCATCATTCTTAAATGGAAGAACTTTGGAACCACCAAGACTCTTCTTACAGCTGGCCGCCTGGCCAAACTGAGCAATTGGGGGAGAAGGGCCTTGGTCAGGGAGGTGACCAAGAACCCAATGGCTACTCTGATAGAGCTCCAGACTTCCTCTGTGGAGATGGAAGAACCTTAAAGAAGGACAAACATCTCTGCAGCACTCCAAAATTCAGGCCTTTAGGGTAGAGTGGCCAGACGGAAGCCACTCCTGAGTAAAAGACACATGACAGCCCGCTTGGAGTTTGCCAAAAGGCACATAAAGGATTCTCAGACCATGAGAAACAAGATTCTCTGGTCTGATGAATCCAATATTGAACTCTTTGGCCTGAATGCAAAGCGTCACGTCTGGAGGAAACCTGGCACCATCCCTATGGCGAAGCATGGTGGTGGTAGCATCACGCTGTGGGGATGCTATTCTGCGGCAAGGACTGGGAGACTAGTCAGGATTGAGGCAAAGATGAACGGAGCAAAGTACAGAGATTCTTGATGAAATCCTGCTCCAGAGTGCTCAGGACCTCAGAGTGGGGCAGAGGATCACCTTCTAACAGGACAACGACCCTAAGCACACAGCCAAGACAATGCAGGAGTGGCTTCGGGACAAGTCTCAGAATGTCCTTGAGTGGCCCAGCCAGAGCCCAGACTTGAACCCGATCGAACATCTCTGGAGAGACCTGAAAATAGTTGTGCAGCAACACGCTCCCCATCCAACCTGACAGAGGTTGAGAGGATCTGCAAGAAGAATGGGAGAAACTCCCCAAATACAGCTGTACCAACCTTATAGCGTCATACCCAAGAAGACTTGATGCTGTAATCGCTGCCAAAGGTGCTTCGCCAAAGAACTGAGTAAAGGATCTGAATACTTATGTATTTGTGATATATATATTTTTATACATTCGAACAAAATTCTAAAAACCTGTTTTTGCTTTGTTATTATGGGGAACTGTGTGTAGATTGATGAGGGGAAAAAAACGATTTCATAAATTTTAGAATCAGGTTGTAACAACATAATGTGGAAAATGTCAAAGGGTAATGAGTGATTTCTGAATGCACTGTATAACACTTTTTACATTAACAACGAGATTTTAACACACGTTTGCTGTGTAGGAAGGTATATGCCTTCTGAAGCAAGTCTTGATATCTTTAAAAAAGAAACATGGAAACAGCAAGCAATTCAGTTGTGAACCTCAAAACTGTTAGCTTTTTAGCATTCAAATAAATGCTATCTAAGGGTCAGCCCCGCCGCCCCGTTACACATACAACAACAAAACTTAATATATGAGTGTTTTAGCTTAAGGAACACATCTGCATCATATACCTATGTTTTCCATTGTTTTCGATTTTCCTTCATATTAGATTTTTTTAATCAAATCTCCCAAAAAATGGTATTCTCATGAACAGTACATCTGATTGACTTGAAACTCAGAAAGTATGTCCATCATGTCAGCCTCTACTAAGTCAAAATGTGGAAGAGAAAATGGTATCCCTGTAAAAAATATATATTGCATCCTCAATCAAACTGCAATAGCTTCTCTTCACTTTATCAACTTCAAACTGACGTGTAGTGTTTTGAATTGTTACGAGTACACAAGGGAGGAGGATGTATGATGCGTCCATGCAGCTGTTTATTTCAGCCGGCTCATAAGCCAGCACCCCGTTCGTAGCTATATTTCATCTTGCTTTAGTAATTCTAGCACATTACACTGCATCTATCGGTAGTCAAAATACTACATGATGCCACAAATGTAAAAATCGAAACACAACTGGAGCCAGTTTGGAGTCAGGAAGTAACTGTACATTTATGTACATAGCTCTGCTAACTGTGGGGAATAATAATTATCTTATTTGAAGTTTTTTTTCTCAATTGTTTATCAATTACTTAAAGGGGCAATCTGCAGTTGCTACATCCATTTTTGGACTTACACATTAATGATATGTACCCATTTAATCTCGAAGAATATCATTTATAAATGCCTCATGAGCTTAGTTTAACTGTTGTACCCCATCAAAACTAAAAATATAAGCTTATTTTTACTCCAATGATTGTAAACAAAGCAAATGTAAACAAACACTATAAAGCCTCAAAACATGGTTAATAATTTGAACATCATGGATGGTCAGTCCTTGCATCCATAACTCTGTCTATGAATTTGAGAGTGGTTAGATTTCTCCGGCCCCATCTCTCAGCTTTTTACTGAAACAGGAGAGTAGAGAACGCTTTGTTATTGTTTCAACTGCTGATTTCTGCTTTAACCAACTACTGTCTTTCCTATCAACAACTTCCCCCCTATTATTTAGTATTTTTGATTGTGTATGTATTTGCTATGACATTGTACAGAACGCTTGGGAATTTGTATATTTCTCCGCTAGGGCCCCCATTAACGTGTGTGCCTTCAATTTCAGATGGTGAGGTGAGAAAATGTGCTACTGAAAAAGAATGTAATGTCAAGTCGCAAAAGAGTGTGGTGACGGAATGCTGCACAACAGATCTCTGCAACTGACCCACGCTGGGAGAACCTGACTCACACCTGCAAATGGAGTAATATCAGCAAGGAACACTTTTGTAATTGAATCAACATACTGAAAACAATTTTGTTTTCAATTGATAGCTAATAATTATTACGTTATCACATTTCGTACCTTCCCCTGTAGTCAAATGAAAATAAAATCCAATTTCTGAAATGCTGTTAGAATATTATTTTCATATCATAAGCTTGGTGGACTGATTATTATAGGAATGTCTGGTAGGGCCTGTTGTCAACGTTGAAGATGAGTGAAAATAATTGTAGACAATTTTCATACACCTCCTGACATCATTTCCCAAGCCTTCACCCAAAAGGACCAATGCAAAGAAAAGCCCTCCTTTCATGTGTGTTTTCACTAGCGCCCCATTGTGTACATTTTATAATGGTGCAGAACTGTAATTTTCTTATTTGCTATATTTAGGAGCGGCAGAAGAAAATTCCCACACAGCTCCTGACATCATTACCCTTCAACCAAAAGGATCAAAGCAACAACAAAAAAATATATAAGGGCCATTTTTAACCAGCACCCCATTGCACAACCACCCACCCACTCCAGAATCAGAAACAGGGTATATATTTTATAATCATATGTGATGCCTTTACGTTGAAACCCACTATTCCAACCCATCATTTTTTTTATTGTCACATACACCAGATAGGTGCAGTGAAATGTGTTGTTTTACAGGCTTAGCCATAGTAGTACAGTGCCACTGTAGTAAATTAGGGTTAAGTGCCTTGCTCACGGGCACATCAACAGACTTTTCACGTTGTCGGCTCAGGTTTTCAAACCAGTAACTTTTCAGTTACTGGCCCAACACTCTAACCGCTAGGCTACCTGCCACCCTTAGTAGGGCCCTATAAAATGTATTATGCAGAAAACGGGGGCGGAATCACAGAATCCAGACATTAAAATAGAATTAAACAATATAAACTTGTATTGAACATGTATTAAATGTATTGAAGTTAAGTTTCTCGTAATTCATAATAATGCATCAAGGAGAAATATTTCTTGCAAAGTAATGATATGGAAATGCCAGTTAGCCAGTTAGCCAGTTAGCATGCCGAAATAGTCATTTCTTTCTCAAAAAATCTTCCCAATTAAATGTTGAGCTATATCCCTCCCCCAGGGCTAATTTAGGGCCCTTCAAAATCTGAAGGGCCCTAAACTAAACTCCATTTAAACTAAACAAACTCCATTTAGTTTTTTCAGGTTTCTGGTTTTTCCCACTTTATTAAAGTTTCACCCTCAAAATCACACATTTTTATTAAAAAAAACAACTAAATGGGATGTTCTTAGTCCAAATCAAAGCCTAAAACACACAAGGAGACCACTTTTGAGGTCTGGGAAAAATATAAATATTTTCATGATTTGGAGGGTGTAGTTGCCCTTTAATTCAAGTGCGCACCAATTAAGAGACCGTTGTGTTTAGCTAGCTGTGTTTCTGTACTGCACATGTGATGGCAGAGTTTTCTAAACAAATGCCCAATCGATTGATACAAATCATCATGATATAACTCTGCCAGGTAGGCCTACTTTGCAGTCATTAGCACACCATCACAATGTTGTGTCAAAGTGCACAAATATTCAGTGGCGATTTTAACATGTACATCTTGGTAGGGCAAAGTCTTTTTTTTTTTTTTAGATGCATGCCATTGAAGACACTACACAACACTACACATTTATTAATGCACAATAACGGTGACATAAGCTGACCATGGAGTTAATCATGACCACAGCTACACCTGGTCATCAGGAAGCCGCCTCCGGCAGCCTAGCTGATATGGCTGACTTGCTTAAAGGTCCCGAACAGTAAAAATGATGATTTTCATGAAATTGGATGATATTTGGATGAAACCATTATTTCTCTCACCCATCTACACACATAATGACAAGGTGAAAACTTGTTTTTAGAAATATTTGCCAATGTATTGAAAATGAAATAAAGAAATATCTATTTTGCATAGGTCTACCCCGGGGTTTGGTGATAGAGGGGAGGTATGTGCCGCGACGTTGGCTCCCTCTGCTGGGAATACTTGGGCTGGGCACCCCGACTGCTCCAAGTAGAGGTAATTAGGGGAGAGTGCCAACCAGCCGTGCAGGCCACATAAAGGGATCACCGTGGCACACCGCGAGGAGGAACAGAGAGACAGACACGGCCAAACCTATGTTATTTTGTTGCCTAGTAAAGTTGTGTTTTCTGACTAGAACCTCCCTGTCTCTGTGTTAATATCTGCGTGCTCAACCCAACACCCAATGGTTTACCACACACCTTTGGCAGTGATTGCAGCTGTGAGTCTTTCTGAGTAAGTATCTAAGAGCTTTCCACACCTGGATTGTGCAACATTTGTCTATTTATTCTTTTTAAAATTCTTCAAAGTCTGCAAAATGGTTGCTGGTCATTATAGGCAACCATTTTCAGGTCTTGCCATAGATTTTCAAGTATATTTAAGTCAAAACTGTATCTCGACCACTCTGGAACATTCACTGTCTTCTTTGTAAGCAACTCCAGTCTAGATTTTACCTTGTGTTTCAGGCTATTGTCCTGCTGAAAGGTGAGTTAATCTTCTAGTCTCTGGTGGAAAGCAGACTGAACCAGGACTGAAAAACTCCCGTCCTTAAAGAAAAACTAACAGGTCTGTGAGAGACGGAATTCTTACTGGTTGGTAGGTGATCAAATACTTATGTCATGCAATAAAATGCAAATGAATGACTTAAAAATCATACAATGTGATTTTCAGGATTTTTGTTTTAGATTCCGTCTCTCACAGTTGAAGTGTACCTATGATAAGAATTACAGACCTCTACATGCTTTAAGTAGGAAAACCTGCAAAATCGGCAGTCAAATACTTGTTCTCCCCACTGTATATATACAAATGTGGACACCCTTCAAATTGATGGGTTCGGCTATTTCAGCCACACCCATTGCTGACAGGTGTATACACTTGAGCACACAGCAATGTAATCTCCATAGACAAATGTTGGCAGTAGACTGGCCTTACTGAAGAACGTGGCACGTTCATGCGATACCACCTTTTCAACAAGTCAGTTGATAAAATGTCGGCCCTGCTGAGCTGCCCCAGTCTAGGAGCAACAACGGCTCAGCCGCAAAGTGGTAGGCCACACAAGCTCACAGGATGGAAGCGCGTCGCACGTAAAAAATCGTCTGTCCGCGGCTGCAACACTCACTACCGAGTTCCAAGCTGCCTCTGAAAGCAATGTCAGCACAAGAACTGTTCGTGAGGGAGCGTCATGAAATGGGTTTCCATTGCCAAGCAGCTGCACACAAGTCTACGATCGCAATGCCAAGCGTCGGCTGGACTGGTGTAAAGCTCATCGCCATTGGACTCTGGAGCAGGGGAAATGTTTGGTGGAGGAGGAATAATGATCTGGGGCTGTTTTTCATGGTTCAGGCTAGGCCCCTTAGTTCCAGTGAAGAGAAATCTTAATGCTACAGCATACAATGACATTCTAGACGATTCTGTGTTTCCAACTTTGTGGCAACAGTTTGGGGAACACCCTTTCCTGTTTCAGCATGACAATGGCCCCGTGCACAAAGTGAGATCCATACAGAAAAGGTTTGTCGAGATCGGTGTATAGGAACTTGACTGGCCTGCACGGAGCCCTAATGTGATTTAGAATTACTCCTACTCTGAGACGCTTGATCCACCCTGAATTTTTGATACTTTCAATACAGATTGTATTGGAAAAACTCACAAAGAAATAAACTATATAATACTCAAATAAGGCTTACAAAGCACATGTTGGTGGTAAGAGCAGAGGCTGGTGCAAAGAGTAACACACAGAAAGACACACACTACAGCCTCGATTGCCAAAAGCATTTTGCACATACATGACAGAGGGGGGTTGTGGTAATGGCTATAGAACAACACTAAACAAGCAGGCTAGAGTACACAATACCAACAGCTCACTCTAGTAGTCATGAACAGAACCCACAGAGGGAAATGATCCCCATCATTACTGATAATGGAAGCCTGGTGCCAAAGTGCCCCATCACACCTGTCGGCCCATAAACACATTAACCCCCCCCCCCCCAACATGGGTAATGACCTCGCTCCTCACCCCCTTTGTGGCAGACAGGCGGGGTGTCCTCAGTTCTCACCTCCACTTCCCTTCCATCCCACTGGCTGCCTTTCATCCCTCTCTCCAACCCCCCACAAATGGACAAGAAAAACATCAACAGCATTCAGCCTCTCCCTCCATTTTCCCTCTCCCCTCTCCATCTGTTACTTTGGCCTGTGACTAGATTTAATTACTATTTATTTATCTATTTGCTTTTTATTTGACTTTTGTCATCGGCATCTGCGTTTACTGTTACATTCAGAGTTGGCACATTCAGGGTGAACACAGATGGCAAAAATCTGATTTGATTAAAAGCCAATAAAGATGTAAAACTGAATTCATTTTAGTCATAACGGGGATATATGCACTTAGCAGACGCTTTTATCCAGTGACTGACTTGAGTGAATATACTTTGTCATGCAGGAATAAAACACACAACGTACCAACTGAACCACATTCGTTTGGCTTTTACCTATATTTGTGCTTAATTTGAGCCAGATCCTGCCAGCACCTTTTTGTTTCGGACAATTTTTCCACAGATATTTGGCCAGATCCGGTATCTATCATTGCATGATTTTTTCCCCCTTCACTTTTTGCAATTTAAAAATTACAATAAAAGTGATCGAAGTTCAAGCACTGATTTGAGCACGTTAGATGATGAGGAAATTTATACTGGGGAAAAAAACATATCAATCCAACCTGTAACGTGTTGGTCCTATGTTTAATGAGTTGAAATAAAAGATCACAGAAATTATCCATAGGCACAAAAAGCTTATTTCTCTCACATGTTGTGCACAAATGTGTTTACATTCCTGTCGGTGAGCGTTTCTCCTTTGCCAAGATATGCCACACCTGTCAGGTGGATGGGTTATCAAGAAGCTGATGAAACAGCAGTATCATTACACAGGTGTACCTTGTGCTGGGGGCAATAAAAGGCCACTCTAAAATGTGCAGTTTTGACACCAACACAATGCCACAGATGTCTCAAGTTGAGGGAGCATGCAAATCACATGCTGACTGCAGGAATGTCCACCAGAGCTGTTGCCAGAGAATTGAATGTTCTTCTCTCTACCATAAGTTGCCTCCGACATCCTTTTAGAGAATTTGGCAGTATGTCCAACTGCAGACCATGTGTAACCACGCTAGCCCAGGACCTTCACATCCGGCTTCTTCACCTGCTGGATTGTATGAGACCAGCCACCCAGACAGCGGATGAAACTAAGGAGTATTTCTTTCTGTAATAAAGCCCTTTTGTAAAAAAAAAATCATTCTGATTGGCTGAGCCTGGCTCCCCAATGGGTGGGCCTATACCCTCCCAGGCCCACCAATGGCTGCGTCCCTGCCCAGTTATGTGAAATCCATAGATTAGGGCCTAATTCATTTATTTCAATTGACTGATATCCTTATATAAACTGTAACTCATTAAAATCGTTAATTGTTGCATGTTGCGTTTATATTTTTGTCAGTATATATTCAACGAATCATGGATAAATCAGCATGGATGAATGTTGACAAGAAGTCACATTGTTGTAAAATTGAGGATCATATTGAAAATAGATTTCGGTCCAAAATTGCCATGGAATGCAAAACTGTTATGATGACAGTTCAACACCTCCTGTCTAACCAGAACTCACTGAACTTAACTCTGAGGAATGTGCTGTGATTCTGAAAAATCAGCATGTCGAACTGCATCTATGGAAATGTATGGACTGTAATTCTGAGCATAACTGATATTACTTCCATTGTTATTACAGCCATTAATAACCTAGAATTAATTAACCATTAATTGAACTAGCAAATAAATGCTTTCAATTTAGTTCTGATGAAGACAATCGGGTCAAACCGTTCAGCTGAAACATTCATTAGTGTGCGGGTATTGATTATTTCACAAATTTCAATTCTTACACCATGCTTCTTTTTAGAATTCTAGATCATTCTAGACATCCTTGTTTATGTAAAGACCAAACTGGCAGCCCAGGACCAAACTGCGTCTGTTCAAGTCTTCCACCTGCATACGACCCCTGGCCTCCTACTGGGAGAGGGTGACAGGGAGTCCCAGAGAGGAAGACTAAAGCAATCAAATGACCACAGGGAACCCGCCATTAGCCCCCCCCCCCCCCCCCCCCCCCCCCCCCCCCCCCCCCCCCCCCCCCCCCAATATAGGCGTGTGTGATGGGAGGGGGTGTGTTGACAGTGATGGGCAGTGTATTATAGATCATTTTTATTATAGTTGTCATTGTTTTTATTTAACTTGGTCCCCACACCCCCCAATGGTCATGCTACTCCTCCTATGGTCATTCCCTCCCCATCAACAGCCTGTACTCTGCCTCCACCCCAATGGACATTTATTTATTAAACACCGCTACAGTTATGATGTGTATATAATGCTATTTATACATTTATTTTTATTTGATTTTTTTCATTATTTTATTTTGCTTAGTCCTGCATGTTGGAGCTTGGAGCCTAAGCTATTCGCTGTACCCTGCAATTACACCTGCACCTCTATCCATGTGACTATTAAACACTCTGAATCTGAAAACAGTGTTATACTTATTTTCCACCATAATTTGCAAATAAATTCATTAAAAAATCTAGAATGTGATCTTCTGCATTTTTTTTATCATTTTGTCTGTCATAGTTGAAGTGTACATATGATGAACATTACAGGCCTCATCTTTTTAAGTAGGAGAACTTGCACAATTGGTGGCTGACTAAATACTTTTTTGCCCCACTGTATATACACTATATACACCAAAATACAGTTGAAGTAGGAAGTTACATTCACTTAGGTTGGTTGTCCATGACACAAGTCATTTTTCCAACAATTGTTTACAGACAGATTATTTCACTTATAATTCACTGTATCACAATTCCAGTGGGTAAGAAGTTTACATACACTAAGTTGACTGTACCTTTAAACCGCTTGGGATATTCCAGAAAATGATGTCATGGCTTTAGAAGCTTCTGATAGGTTAATTGACATCATTTGAGTCAATTGGAGGTGTACATGTGGATGTATTACAAGGCCTACCTTCAAACTCAGTGCATCGTTGCTTGACATCATGGGAAAATCAAAAGAAATCAGCCAATACCTCAGAAAAAGATTTTAGACCTCCACAAGTCTAGTTCATCTTTGGGAGCCATTTCCAAACACCTGAAGGTACCATGTTCATCTGTACAAACAATAGAATGCAAGTATAAACACCATGGGACCACGTAGCTGTCATACCGCTCAGGAAGGAGACACGTTCTGTCTCCTAGAGATGAATGTACTTTGGTGTTAAAAGTGCAAATCAATCCCAGAACAACAGCAAAGGACCTTGTGAAGATGCTGGAGGAAACAGGTTCAAAAGTATCTATATCCACAGTAAAACGAGTCCTTTATCGACATAACCTGAAAGGCCTCTCAGCAAGGAAGAAGCCACTGCTCCAAAACCGCCATTAAAAAAAGCCAGACTACGGTTTGCAACTGCACATGGGGACAAAGATCATACTTTTTGGAGAAATGTCCTCTGGTCTGATGAAACAAAAATAGAACTGTTTGGCCATAATGACCATTGTTATGTTTGGAGAAAAAAGGGGGAGGCTTGCAAGCCAAAGATCAACGTCCCAACCGTGAAGCACAGGGGTGGCAGCATCATGTTGTGGGGGTGCTCTGCTGTAGGAGGGACTGGTGCACTTCACAAAATAGATGGCATCATGAAGATGGAAAATTATATGGATATATTGAAGCAACGTTTCAAGACATCAGTCAGGAAGTTAAAGCTTGGTCGCAAATGGGTCTTCCAAATGGACAATGACCCCAAGCATTTTTCATGGTTCGGGCTAGGCCCCTTGGTTTCAGTGAGGGGAAATCTTAACACTACAGCATACAATGACATTCTTGACGATTCTGTGTTTCCAACTTTGTGGCAACAGGTTGGGGAACACCCTTTCCTGTTTCAGCATGACAATGCCCCCTTGCAGAAAGCAAGGTCCCTACAGTAATGGTTTGTGGAGATAATTGAATCGCCCAACATCAGTGCCCGATCTTACTAATGCTCTTGTGGCTGAATGGAAGCAAATCTGCAAAGCAATGTTCTAAACAACTAGTGGAAAACCTTCCCAGAAGAGGAGTCTGTCATAGCAGCAAAGGGGGGACCAACTCCATATTAATGCCCATGATTTTGGAATGACACATTTGACAAGCAGGTGTCCACATTCTTTTGGTCATGTAGTGTATATATACAGTGCCTTCTGAAAGTATTCAGACCCCTTGACTTTTTCCACATTTTGTTAGGCCTTTTTTCCCCTCATCAAACTATACACAATACCCCATAGTGACAAAGCAAAAACTGTTTTTTAGAATTAAAAAAAAAACACAAAACAAAAATATGACATTTACACAAGTATTCAGACCCTTTACTCAGTACTTTGTTGAAGCACTGTTGGCAGCAATTACAGCATTGAGTCTTCTTGGGTATGATGCTACAAGCTTGGCACACCTGTATTTGGGGAGTTTCTCCCATTCAGAGACTTGTACCAAAGCTACTCCTGTGTTTTCTTTTCTAGGCTGTGTGCTTAGGTTAATAGTTGTCCTATTGGAAGGTGAACCTTCGCCCCAGTCTGAGGTCCTGAGGGCTGTTGAGCAGGTTTTCATCAAGGATCTCTCTGTACTTTTCTCCATTTATCTTTGCCTTGATACTGACTAGTCTCCCAGTCCCTGCTGCTGAAAAACACATCCACAGCATGATACTGCCACCACCATGCTTCACCGTAGGGATGGTGCCAGGTTTCCTCCAGACGTGACGCTTGGCATTCAGGCCAAAGAGTTCAATCTTGGTTTCATCAGACCAGATAATCTTGTTTCTCATGGTCTGTGAGTCTTTAGGTTCCTTTTGACAAACTCCAAGCGGGCTGTCATGTGCCTTTTATTGAGGAGTGGCTTCCGTCTGGGCACTCTACCATAAAGGCCTGATTGGTGGAGTGCAGCAGAGATGGTTCTCCATCTGGAAGGTTCTCCCATCTCCACAGAGGAACTGTAGAGCTCTGCCAGAGTGACCATCGAGTTCTTGGTCACCTCCTTGACCAAGGCCCTTCTCCCCCGATTGCTCAGTTTGGCCGGGCGGCCAGCTCTAGGAAAGTCTTGGTGGTTCCAAACTTTTTCCATTTAAGAATGATGGAGGTCATGCTGTTCTTGGGGACCTTCAATGCGGCAGAAATGTTTTGGTACACTTCCCCAGATCTGTGCCTTGACACAATCCTGTCTCGGAGCTCTACGAACAATTCCTTCAACCTCATGGCTTGGTTTTTGCTCTGACACGCAGTCAACTGTGGGACCTTATATAGACAGATCTGTACATTTACATTTAAGTCATTTAGCAGACGCTCTTATCCAGAGCGACTTACAAATTGTACCTTTCGAAATCATGTCCAATCAATTGAATTTACCACAGGTGGACTCCAATCTAGTTGAAGAAACATCTCAAGGATGATCAATGGAAACAGGATGCACCTAAGCTCAATTTCGAGTCTCAAAGCAAAGGGTCTGAATACTTATGTAAATAAGGTATTACTGTTTTACTAAATTTGCTAAAAATCGTGACTTGAATTCTAAATAAATCACTGACAGTGTCACTAGCAAAGCACCTCCACACCCTCATACCTCCATGTTTCACGATGGGAACCACACGTGCAGGGATCATCCGTCTCACAAAGACACAGCGTTTGGAACCAAAAATCGCAAATTTGGACTCATCAGACCAAAGGACAGATTTCCACCTGTCTAATGTCCATTTTTCGTGTTTCTTGGCCCTAGCAAGTCTATTCTTATTGGTGTCCTTTAGTAGTGGTTTCTTTGCAGCAATTCGACCATGAAGGCCTGATTTCACGCAGTCTCCTCTGAACAGTTGATGTTGAGATGTCTGTTACTTGAATTCTGAAGCATTTATTTGGGCTGCAATCTGAGGTGCAGTTAACTAATGAACTTATCCTCTGCAGCAGAGGTAACTCTGGGTCTTCCTTTCCTGTGGCGGTCCTCATGAGAGCCAGTTTCATCATAGCGCTTGATGGTTTTTGTGACTGCACATGAAGAAACTTTCAAAGTTCTTGACATTTTCCGGATTGACTGACATTCATGTTGTTTCTCTTTACTTATTTGAGATGTTCTTGCCATAATATGGACTTGGTCTTTTACCAAATAGGGCTATCTACTGTATACCACCCCTACCTTGTCACAACACAACTGATTGGCTCAAACGCATTAAGAAGGAAGTTAATTCCAAGGCACACCTGTTAATTGAAATGCATTCCAGGTGGTTGAGAGAATGCGCCAGGAGTGTGCAAAGCTGTCATCAAGGCAAAGGGTGGCTACTTTGAAGAATATAAATTATATTTTGATTTGTTGAACACTTTTTTGCTTACTACTTGTTTCATAGTTTTGATGTCTTCACTATCATTCTACAATTTCGAAAATAGTAAAAATAAAGAAAAACCCTTGAATGAGTAGGTGTCTAAACTTTTGACTGGTACTGTGTGTGTGTATATATATAACTGGCCTTATTTCTTGATGTAACTCATTGGACGCTGCTCTGTGCTGTTTTTGTATTAGTCAGCTGTCTGTTTAGAGAATGAGAACAGAGAGGGGGCCTGCAGCCTGCAGGTTGGTCCTAGGGAGAGTTAAAAAGAAGGGAGTGTGAAAACTGCCCATTTGGCCCGATGTGTGAAGCCTCACTCACCTATATAACACATCGGCCCTGAGCCAGAGGGACATTTAAAGAAGAGAAAGAGAGAGCGACAAGACAGACAGAGGGGAAATTAAGAAGAAATACCATAGCCAAAAACTCAAAGAGAATACTACAAGGACAAGATCGAAACATCAAGGACAAATTGCACTGGAGAACAAACAAACTGATTGGCAGTAAATGGACAGAGAGAAAGAGCTAAATAGAGTGAGTTACTGAGCAAGGGAGAGGAAAAGGAGAGGTATAGCGAGAACGAAGAGATGCTGAGTGTGGAGATGTACCCCAGTTTGGCCCTTGGGCACCAAAGAGTGGGAGACTGCTGCTATAGAGGCGAGTGTGTGCTTGTGTGCGTCTGTCTGTCTGTGTCAATGTGTATTTGAGAGAAAGCATCAGTGTGTATGCATGTCATGTGGTGCTTTACAATTTATGGTTAATCCTTTGAAATACTGTCATAATTACCCAGTCCAATTCAGATCATGGTTAAAGTTGACCTTGTCAATCATTACCATTGTTTATTGATAAGATCAGCTCAAATGAATTAGTATGAATATCAGAGTATTAATAGTATGTGGTAATGCTTATCTCAATGCCAAAATGGGCATTGATCAACACCAAATTCAGGAATGGAATTGCTTATTTACTTATCGGGGTGTCATTTCTCATGAAGATGCTACAAATTGAAATGGGGATACCCTGGCTTATTAAAGGAAAATTTCACCCAAAAATGTTCTTTTGGTTGGTATTTGTTTCATTAGCCCAATGTTGATATAGCCCCAAAATATTTTGCATGTCAGCAATCAAGTTTTAAAGACATAAAACTTTCAAATCCAGAAATAGGGCCAGTATGATGCATTTTGCATCATACCGGTGGTATTTCTGGTTTTGGGTGGAAATTTCCTTTAATTTACATGTTAGGTTGCACAGCACTCCCATGCTTACTTGAACCCTAACTGAAGCTAATTAATTATAATTATATGCCCCCCTACCAGAGAGGGAACCTCCTGCCCACATGCCCCTCTACCCCTCCTCCTATGACATGGCTGCCGGGGCCATGCCCTCTCACCCTCTGGCCCCACCCCCCACCCCCAGCGAGCCAACCTGTAAAGGCCAGCAGGACAGCGTCAAGATGGAGCTGGAGAACGCTTCACTGTGGAAACATTTCTGCTCCGTGGGCACAGAGATGATCATCACCAAGAAGGGCAGGTGAGTGCTGTCCATCTGTGACCCATGTTGACATTTTTTTCAATAAAGTTTGATTTAAATGTATCTCCACTGCTAAAAGGTCAAAGGTTAATAAAGGAAATTCATTTACTGGGAAATGCCTTGTCATAGGTGTTAATGGTTGAAAATTATTATATTTATCAATCTCTCTCCCACTTCTTTTTCTCTCTCTCTCTCTCACCCTTCTGTTTATTTTTCTCTATATCCTTTCCTTATATTCCTCTCTATTTCTTTCTTCCCCCCTTTGTCTCCTTCTCCCACGCAACCTCTCTCTCCCTTTCTTCCCTTTTCTTCTTTCTCTCTCCATCTTTTCCTCTCTTCCTATGTAATGTGTAAATTGTATCAAATAATTCAGCCTAGCTGCCATTGATACTTGGTAATGCTTCTAAAATTGTGTAATAAAACCATTATCTTTCCCTCTCTTTCTCCCCCTCCTTATTTATCTGTCTCCCTTCATCCACTCTTTCCTCCCTCCAAGGCGGATGTTCCCCCAGCTGAGGGTAAAGCTGTCAGGCCTGAACCCGGCGCTGCGCTACATCCTGCTGCTGGATGTGGTGGCCATGGACACCTCTCGCTACCGCTTTCAGGGCGACACCTGGCAGGTGGTGGGTGGCGCTGAGGCCCGCTTACCCGACCGGGTGTTTATTCACCCAGACTCACCAGCCACGGGTGCCCACTGGCAGAGCAGGAGCATCTCCTTCCACCACGCCAAGCTCACCAACAACACGCTGGACACACAGGGATATGTGAGTATAGTGGGAGAAAGAAAGTATGTGTGTGTTTATAGGTGTGAATCTAGGCCTATCTATTTCTTAAAAACAAAAATGGTCATGTCATACCCAACTTTCTATAATAACAATAATGACTTTCTTCCTTCCTCGCTCTCTTCTTTCTCGTAGATCATCCTCCACTCCCTCCACCGTTACCAGCCACGGGTACACGTGATCGAGGCCAGGGACGTGCTGAGGTGGGGGGGAGGGCAACACTCCTTCATCTTCCCAGAGACCCAGTTTCTCACCGTCACCGCCTACCAGAACAATAAAGTAAGGAGGATAGGGAAGGAAGGTGTGTGTGTGTGTGTGTGTGTGTGTGAGAGAACTAGTGACAGTATATATGCATAAAAGATCAAATGGGTCAAATATAATATAGTTTCTCAGCGAATGTTTTTATACACTTCTAATATACAATACTTTCTATTCTTCTTATGATGGTTACTGACTGTGTGACTGATTGGCAGATCACTGAACTGAAGATCCAATCCAATCCCTTCGCGAAGGGCTTTAGAGAGGATGGCATGAATAGCAAAAGGTATAGCACACACACACACATGCACGCACACACACATTTTTTCAGATACACTCACCCATCTATATATATATATATTTTCTTCCAGACAGAGGGACGTGAGGCAAAAGCGGAAGCTAAATGAACCTCTAGATATTGGTGAGTTTAATATTACTCAAATTTCTCTCAACTTGTTGATTCCTCTTTCATCCTACAATCATTCATTGCAATGGAGATGCTTTTCTGACCATTTTCTGTGTCCTCCTCAATGATTTGATTTATGCATATGCTTTGTTTATTGTTTTTAACATGGTCAACTAAAATCCTATTTTACTCGTTTTTCTGTCCCTCTATTCATCCCTCTATTTTCTATCTACTTCCTCTATCCTCTCTCTCAGTGAGCTGTGACCCGTGCGACTCCACTGAGCTCCTGTCTCAGTACTCCTCTTCCTCCTCCGACCTCCAGAGCCTGGCCCTGGTATCTCTCCCCTCCCTTCCCGCTCTCCCTGAGTCTGTGTGTGGGTATGGCTCCAACGAAACCCCTTTCCAGGAGAGCCCTGTTCCAGAGCAGCAGCAGGCTCTAGACCTGGTGGGCCAAACCTTCATTGCCTCCCAGATGACTGACATCACAGCTAACATCACGGCCGATATGACCAAGGGGCCACAAGATGCATCAGGCAACAAAGTCACCGATGGAATGATGGACAGGTGAGTTTCGGGTTTATAAACATTTAAGTTCAAAATGGGTGCATGTTGATTGTCTAAAGTAAGGATCTGCGGCCAAGGTTAGCTCTTTGGGGCGGCAGGTAGCCTAGTGGTTAGAGCGTTGGGCCAGTAGCAAAGGTTGCTGGATCAAATCCCCGAGCTGACAAGGTAAAAATCTGTCATTCTGCTCCTGAAAAAGGCAGTTAACCCACTGTTCCCCGGTAGGCCATCATTGTAAATCATCATTTATTCTTAACTGACTTGCCTAGTTAAATAAAGGTTACATTTAAAAATATATATGCTTCATCTGCACTGATATGAAAATCCTGGCTATATAAAAGCAATGTGGAGATCGAGGATGCCTACCTGGACTTTGCTGGATTTCACCTGCCACCTCCTTTAATGTCAGGGAGTGCAGATGGATACAAGGAGACAAATACACGTTAGAGTATTGAGATGTACCCCATCCATATCTTTAAATAACTTACAAGTCATTGGCACAACACCTTTGGTCAGCTGTCATGTGTCAGTTACATTCACAGCAGGTTACAATAATGAGAATTTTTTTTACCTTGCAGGTCCGTCACTATGAGTCTTTCCACTTACAATGGGACATATCCAGCCACTCCTCTTGCTTCTTCCTCTTTTGCCACTGCTCCTCATCCTCAGTCTTCGTCCTCCTACTGCTCAGATCCCTCCATCCCCCAACCCTCCCCCACCTCTACTTTTAATTATCCACCCATGGCCACCACTGACTATCCCTCTATTCTCTCCTCTTCTCCTACCCTTCCTTCCTCCACCACATCTCCCTCGCTTCAGCAAACTAGTTTCACCTACCCCACCTTGTCTATTTCCACTTCATCCTCCCCCAAGCCTCTGCTGTCCTCCACCTCTACTCACTCCACCCTTCCATCCAACCCACAGCAAGGCCTGCTCAGTCCTCATACACCCACAAATACCTCTTTTCCATCACTCCCTCCTCCCTCCTGTCAACCCATCCAGCAGAATGGGGTGACCACCCATTCCATGCTCCCTCCCCCGAACCAGGCACTACAAGCTGTCCCCATCTCCAACCAGGCCCCCCCTCTGTTGGTCTTTAACCCCACAGCATACCCCTACCCAAACCTACCTCTCTCCAACGTCATCCAAACCACCCCTCCGTCTCTCTTCAACCTCTCAAGTCACTCAACTTCTCAATCCCACCCCGTTCCCTCTCTCCCTTACTCTCTTTCTTCCCATCCCGCACCTCTATCTTATCCCTTTCCCTCTCTCCCTTCATCCCTCTCTTCTTGCTCTTCTTCAGTTCAAAATTGGACTCTTCCGAATGTTTCCTCCGGCTCCGTCCACTCCGCTGTGTCTATTCCCATCCCGACTCAGATCCAAGCTTCATCTGTCGGGTCGTCCTTTCTTCCTTCCTCCTTCACTCACCCCCCATCCTCCCTTCCTAATCCAGTTTACCAACCCTCTTCCTGTTCCGCCATTCCCTCTGTGTCCGTCGCCTCTTTCCAGCCTTCTGCCTCTTCTCACATCCCGCCTTTCTCCCTGACCAACCACTCCCTCCCTCCAACGACATGTCCCCAGAACCAGACCACCACGCCCTCCTCCTACCCCCCGATAGCGCCCACCGAGATTGGCACCTTCTCCCAGTTCAACTCTGGCGCACCCTATCTTCCAGAAATGGTACTTCACCATCCCTCACTCCTGCCTCCACTGGATCCCTCTCTTTCATCCTGTGTCTCCTCCTCCTCCACACCCCCCGCCCTCTATCCCCCCTTCTCTTCCTATCCTCTGCGCCTGTGTCAGGACCCCCGCTCGTCCTTCCCCATACCTCTCAGGCACATGTACAGGCAGCACCAGCATGGCCACACCCACCCTCAGGGGTCCTACCTGGATACGAGTGGGAGGGCTGTATTCTGAGATAGAAGGTAATGGTCGAGTTCCAGCCAAACTTGATGTGCAGGCGTTCCATTGCATCAACCAATGGTTGTGTGCCAAGTCATCGACTGTGTAGTTGGCCATCAGATTGCTATATCATATGATGTGGTTAGCTGATATGTTAAATACCTATCCAGGCATTGTACAGTAAGATCTGGAATGCGTCTGCAATGTTGTTCGGTCAGGAACTCAACCGGTGTCATTGGAAATGTAATGGCCGTGTTTGAGAGCATCAAAACCGCGTTGTATTTTGACTGACTGTCTGATCACAAATACTATTGAGTAGTTATGTATGCCGCAAGGTGCTTTGTAGATCAGTCCGTCTCGGCTCGCCTTTAAAGTCGGCTGCAATGTTTTCCTTTATGAAGATGACATGCATCAGAAAATGGTGTACTGTGTATGGAGAGGAAGAGAGTGGATCAACAGAGAAGAGCTACAGTGGTCAAAATAGTTCATTTGAAATGTGGCCTTTTGCTAAACTGTTTTGTGATAGCAAGTGTGTTCATTACAAATAAATAAAAATGTATAGATTTTATAACGCTTTTAAGGATCCAATGTGTAGTATTAGTTGAAGTTGTTGGGAAATAATTTGATTTCTTTTTTTACTTTGTCCGTGTGAAAGTTTGTTGACCGACTGTGCATCAAATTATGTTTTCAAGTTCCATGTTTTGTTTTTTCTAACTACAAAAAACTGTTGAATTGGACTTTATCTTGTAAATAGTTTTTTAATCTGTTCTTTTTCAAATCCATTCCAGTATTAAAACAATGAAGTGCGTTCTTGACCATGCTTTTGTGAATCGATTACAGTGAAATGATTAGTCATTTTGTATTTATTTAACCTTTAATTTCACAGGAAAGACATATTGAAACCTAGGTCTCTTTTACAAATGCACTCTATATATACACCATAAATATACACATTATACCAAAACTATACAGTACCAGTCAAAGTTTGGACACACCTACTCATTCAAGGTTTTTTTCTTTATGTTGACTATTTTCTACATTGTAGAATAATAGTGAAGACATCAAAACTATGGAATAACACATATGGAATCATGTAGTAACCAAAAATGTGTTGAACAAATCAAAATATATTTTGAATTTAGATTCTTCAAAGTAGCCACCCATTCTCTCAACCAGCTTCACCTGGAATGCTTCAACAGTGAAGAGGCGACTCCGGGATGCTGGCCTTCTAGGCAGAGTTCCTCTGTCCAGTGTCTGTGTTCTTTTGCACATCTTAATCTTTCATTTTTATTGGCCAGTCTGAGATATGGCTTTTTCTTTGCAACTCTGCCTAGAAGGCCAGCATCCCGGAGTAACCTCTTCACTGTTGACGTGATGTATTGTGGGTATTATTTAATGAAGCTGCCAGTTGAGGACTTTTGAGGTGTCTGTCTCAAACGAGATTGTGTTAAATGATCTACAACAAAGCTTTCTTAGTGTCCAACAAGCTTTCTCTACCCTTAACCTTGTTCTGAACACCCCCCAAACAAAGGTCATGTGGTTTAATAAGAAGAATGCCCCTCTCCCCACAGGTGTGATTACCACCTTTTGAGGGTTTAGAGCTTGAGGTAGTCACCCCATACAAGTACTTGGGAGTATGGCTAGACAGTGCACTGTCATTCTTTCAGCACATATCAAAGCTGCAGGCTAAAGTTAAATCTAGACTTGGTTTCCTCTATCGTAATCGCTCCTCTTTTACCCCAACTGCCAAACTAACCCTGATTCAGATGACCATCCTATCCATGCTAGATTACGGAGACATAATTTATAGATCGGCAGGTAAGGGTGCTCTCGAACAGCTAGATGTTCTTTATCATTCGGCCATCAGATCAGCCACCAATGCTCCTTATAGGACACATCACTGCACTCTACACTCCTCTGTAAACTGGTCATCTCTGTATATCCGTCGTAAGACCCACTGGTTGATGCTTATTTATAAAACCCTCTTAGGCCTACCTGAGATACCTACTGCAGCCCTCATCCTCTACCCGTTCTGCCAGTCACATTCTGTTAAAGGTCCCTAAAAAACACACATCCCTGGGTCGCTCATCTTTTCAGTTCGCTCCAGCTAGCGACTGGAACGAGCTGCAACAAACACTCAAACTGGACAGTTTTATCTCAATCTCTTCATTTAAAGACTCAATCATGGACACTTGCATGACAGTAGTGGCTGCTTTGCGTGATGTATTGTTGTCTCTACCTTCTTGCCCTTTGCGCTGTTGTCTGTGTCAATAATGTTTGCACCATGTTTTGTGCTATAGCGATACGTGGGAGATGATTTCCTTTACCTCTCGCTTTCAGTTATTTGAAATCTGAATAAAGGGAAAAAGGCCTTTCTTGAACATAGGGTGAGACATTCTTAATCATTTGCTTGAGAACCAGTTTGGATTTAAGTACAACTTTTGTAAAACTGAAGCCTTTAGTGAGAAGTCTAATGCTTTAATATTTAATCATTTCTGCCCTCCAAATTCATATTCATTATATAAATATGCCCGTTTAATTTTGTCTGGCTTGTCGTTCCAAATAAAATGGAATCTTTTTTTCTCATATCATTTAAAAAACAGTTCGCTAGGTGTAGGCAAGACCATAAGCAAATAGGTAAACTGGGATATGACTAAATATGACTTTTTTCTCACAAATAGACAGGTATTTTCCTTTCCATGGTAGCAAGATCTTATCTGTTTTTGCTAACTTTCTATCAAAATGTATCCTTCATATGAAGGATTGAAAAGGATTTTCCAGTAAATTGTCAACATGATTCATGATGATGACTGCTTATCTAGCTTCCTAGCTAAGATTCTGAAAGTATGATGTTGTCATGATCAGTACAATCAAAGCTAGATATAACGTGATTGTACATCATTTCATCTGTGGCCAATGACCATGAGCATTCTTGGATGGGCACTTATGTAATTCTATGGTAGCACCCATGGGGCTTGAGTTTTCGAGCTCTGCCCGTAGATTTTGCGGTGACGTAGTATCCCCATGAGTGACAGAACACTGAGCAAATCACAGCGCAAATAGAGAACATTACCAACCCCTACTCGTCGTATTTTCTGCTGGCATTGCCAGCACCACAGAAAGCACTGAGCTAGGATGAAAATTGGTGCCAGGTTGCACCAGTGGCGACCTGGCTTCATTAACTCATTATTTTTTTTTACATTGTTTGCAAACTGCCCTGGTGCGGGGGTACAGGTTAGTCGAGGTAATTTGTATATGTAGGTAGGGGTGAATTGCATAATTAAACAGCGAGTAGCAGCAGTGTACAAAACAAATGGAAGGGGGTGACGGGAGGCAGTCTTATGGCTTGGGGGAGAAGCTGTTAAGGAGCCTTTTGGTCCTAGACTTGGCACCCCAGTGACACTTGCCGTGCGGTAGCAGAGAAGACAGTCTATGACTTGGGTGGCTGGAGTCATTGACAATTTTTAGTGCCTTCCTCTGACACCGCCTGGTGTAGAGGTCCTGGATGGCAGGAAGCTTGGCCCCAGTGATGTATTGAGCCGTACGCACTACCCTCTAGTGCCTTGCGGTCGGAGGCCGAGCAGTTGTCATACCAGGCAGTGATGCAACCCTTTAGGATGCTTTCGATGGTGCAGCTGTAGAACCTTTTGAGGATCTGAGAACACATGGCAAATATTTTCAGTCTCCTGAGGGGGAATAGGTTTTGTCGTGCCCTCTTCACGACTGTCTTGGTGTGCTTGGACCATGTTAGTTTGTTGGTGATGTGGACGCCAAGGAACTTGAAGCTATCAACCTGCCCCACTACAGCCCCGTCGATGAGAATGGGGGTGTGCTCGGTCCTCCTTTTCCTGTAGTCCACAATCATCTCCTTTGTCTTGATCAAGTTGAGGGAGAAGTTGTTGTCCTTGCACCACAGGTCTCTGACCTCCTCCCTATAGGCTGTCTCGTCATTGTCGGTGATCAGGCCTACCACCGTTGTTTCACCGGTAAACTTAATGATGGTGTTGGAGTTGAGCAGCCATTACTGAACAGGGAGTACATTGAGGTATTTAAAACAGTATTATAATATCCCACAATAATAACAGAGTCTTGTATTGCTTGCAGGGTTGATCATTTATTATATATATTTTCAAAGAAGCATGGATCATCATTATTTGGTCCGTAAAGTTTAATGATCCATATCTGTTTTACGGTCCAATAAAATATTTATAATCATCCACTACCTTGTGGATCTGTTTGGACAATTTGCACATTCGGAACAAAATTACTGTCAATTAAGAACATCACCCCTTTTGAGTTTCTTTGCCCATGGGAGAAGTATATTTCACCCCCCCAGTCCATTTTCCACTCACCCTCATCTAAAATTGTTGAATGAGTTTCCTGTATATTATATTCCTTCTCTTTGAGCCAGGTAAATATTTTTCTTATTATCTGCTAAGCCATTACAATTATAAATGGCTATACTTATTTCACCATAATGAGATACAAGTTTCAAATCTATTCATCATGGTGAGTGTCCATATAGCTGTACCATATTTGCATTTTTTTTTTAAACCAGGTAGGCTAGGTGAGAACAAGCTCTCATTTACAACTGCGACCTGGCCAAGATAAAGCAAATCAGTTCGACACATAAAACAACACAGAGTTACACATGGAATAAACAAACATACAGTCAATACTACAGTAGAAAAAAAAGTCTATATACATTGTGTGCAAGTGAGGTAAGATAAGGGAGGTAAGGCAATAAATAAGCCATGGTGGCGAAGTAATTACAATATAGCAATTAAACACTGGAATGGTAGATGTGCAGAAGATGAATGTGCAAGTAGAGATACTGGGGTGCAAAGGAGCAAGATAAATAAATACAGTATGGGGATGAGGTAGTTGGGTGGGCTATTTACAGATGGGCTATGTACAGGTGCAGTGATCTGTGAGCTGCTCTGACAGCTAGTGCTTAAAGCTAGTGAGGGGGATATGTGTCTCCAGCTTCAGTGATTTTTGCAGTTCGTTCCAGTCATTGGCAGCAGAGCTCTGGAAGGAAAGGCGGCAAAATGAAGAATTGGCTTAAGCGGTGACCAGTGAGATATACCTGCTGGAGCGCGTGCTACGGTTGGTTGCTGCTATGGTGACCAGTGAGCTGAGATAAGGCGGGGCTTTACCTAGCAAAGACTTGTAGATGACCTGGAGCCAGTGGGTTTGGCGATGAGTATGAAGCGAGGTCCAAAACAGATGGCACTGCGATAGACTGCATCCAATTTGTTGAGTAGAGTGCTGGAGGCTATTTTTTAAATGACATCGCCGAAGTCGAGGATTGGTAGGATAGTCAGTTTTACGAGGGTATATTTGGCAGCATGAGTGAAGGATGCTTTGTTGCGAAATAGGAAGCTGATTCTAGATTTAATTTTGGATTGGAGATCTTATGGCTGGGATCCCGTTAAAGGGATCGATATGACAACAGCCAGTGAAAGTGCAGGGCGCCAAATTCAAAACAACAGAAATCTCACAATTAAAATTCCTCAGACATACAAATATTTTACACCATTTTAAAGATAAACTTGTTGTTAATCCCACCACAGTGTCCGATTTCAAAAAGGCTTTACGACGAAAGCACAACATATCATTATGTTAGGTCAGCACCTATTCACAGAAAAACACAGCCATTTTTCCAGCCAAAGAGAGTCAGAAAAAAACAGAAATAGAGATCAAATGAATCACTAACCTTTGATGATCTTCATCAGATGACACTCATAGGACTTCATGTTACACAATACATGTATGTTTTGTTCGAAAAAGTTCAAATTTATATCCAAAAATCTCAGTTTACATTGGCGCGTTATGTTCAGTAATGTTTTGCCTCCAAAACATCTGATGATTTTCAATTTACAGAAATACTCATAATAAACGTTGATAAAATATAAAAGTATTACACATGGAACTTTAGATAAACCTCTCCTTAATGCAACCGCTGTTTCAGATTTTAAAAAAACATTTACGGAAAAAGCACACCATGCTATAATCTGAGTACAGGGCTCAGAGCCCAAACAAGCCATAAAGATATCCGCCATGTTGTGGAGTCAACAGATCTCAGAATAGCATTATAAATATTCCCTTACCTTTGATGATCTTCATCAGAATGCTCTCCCAGGAATCCCAGTTCCTCAATAAATGTTTGATTTGTTCCATAAAGTCCATCATTTATGTCCAAATACCTCCTTTTTTTGCGGGCAAGTCCATGCGAAAGTTCAGACAAAGTCATATTACAGTTCGTAGAAACATGTCAAACAAAGTATAGAATCAATCTTTAGGATGTTTTTAACATAAATCTTCAATAATGTTTCAACCGGAGAATTACTTTGTCTGTAGAAATGCGATGGAACGCAGGTCTAACTATCACGTGAACGTGCGTGGTCAGCTCATGGCACTCTGCCAGAGCCCTGACTCAAAGAGCCCTCATTAACCCCTACTTCACAGTAGAAGCATCAAACAAGGTTCTAAAGACTGTTGACATCTAGTGGAAGCCTTGGGAAGTGCAATATGACCAATATCACACATAGGCGATGAGTTGAAAAACTACAAACCTCAGATTTCCCACTTCCGGGTTGGATTTTTTCTCAGGTTTTTGCCTGCCATATGAGTTCTGTTATACTCACAGACATCATTCAAACAGTTTTAGAAACTTCAGAGTGTTTTCTATCCAAATCTACTAATATGCATATATTAGCAACTGGGCCTGAGTAGCAGGCAGTTTACTCTGGGCACCTTATTCATCCAAGCTACTCAATACTGCCCCCAGCCATAAGAAGTTATTGTGAGTCTGAAAGGAGAGTTTACAGTCTAACCAGACACCTAGGTATTAGTAGTTGTCTACATATTCCAAGTCAGAACCATCCAGATTAGTGATGCTGGATAGGCGTGCAGGTGCGGGCAGCGATCGGTTGAAGAGCATGCATTTAGTTTTACTTGCATTTAAGAGCAGTTGGAGGCCACGGAAGGAGAGTTGTGTGGCATTGAAGCTCGTCTGGAGGTTAGTTAACACAGTGTATAAAGAGGGGCCAGAAGTATACAGAATGATGTCGTCTGCGTAGAGGTGGATCAGAGAATCACCAGCAGCAGGAGCGACATCATTGATGTATAGAGAGAAGAGAGTCGGCCCGAGAATTGAACCCTGTAGCACCCCCATAGAGACTGCCAGAGGTCCAGACAACAGGCCCTCCTATTTTATACACTGAACTCTATCAGATAAGTAGTTGGTGAACCAGGCGAGGCAATCATTTGAGAAACCAAGGCTGTTGAGTCTGCCGATAAGAATGTGGTGATTGACAGAGTCAAAAGCCTTGGCCAGGTCGATGAATACGGCTGCACAGTATTGTCTCATCGATGGCGGTTATGATATCGTTTAGGACCTTGAGCGTGGCTGAGGTGCACCCATGACCAGCTCTGAAACCAGATTGCATAGCGGAGAAGGTACGGTGGGATTCGAAATGTTCGGTAATCTGTTTATTAGCTGGGCTTTCGAACACCTCAAAAAAGCAGGGTAGGATAGATATAGGTCTGTAGCAGTTTGGGTCTAGAGTGTCTCCCCCTTTGAAGAGGGGGATGGCTGCCGCTGCTTTCCAATCTTTGGGAATCTCAGACGATACGAAAGAGGTTGAACAGGCTAGTAATAGGGGTTGCAACATTTTCGGCAGATAATTTTAGAAAGATAGGGTCCAGATTGTCTAGCCCGGTTGATTTGTAGGGGTCCAGATTTTGCAGCTCTTTCAGAACATCAGCTATCTGGATTTGGGTGAAGGAGAAATGGGGGAGGCTTGGGCGATTTGCTGTGGGGGGTGCAGGGCTGTTGACCGGGGTAGGAGTAGCCAGGTGGAAAGCATGGCCAGCCGTAGAAAAATGCTTGTTGAAATTCTCAATTATAGTGAATTTATCAGTGGTGACAGTGTTTCCTAGCCTCAGTGCAGTGGACAGCTGGGAGGAGGTGCTCTTTTCTCCATGGACTTTACAGTGCCCAATAACTTTTTTGAGTTTGTGCTGCAGGATGCAAATTTGTGCTTGAAAAAGCCTTAGCTTTCCTAACTCCCTGTGTATATTGGTTCCTAACTTCCCTGAAAGAATTGCATGTCACGGGGGCTATTTGATGCAAATGCAGAACGCCACAGGATGTTTTTGTGCTGGTCAACGGCAGTCAGGTCTGGAGAGAACCAAGGGCTATATCTGTTCCTGTTTCTACATTTTTTGAATGGGGCATGCTTATTTAACATGGTGAGGAAGGCACTTTTAAAGAATAACCAGTCATCCTCTACTGACGGGATGAGGTCAATATCCTTCCAGGATACCCGGGCCAGGTTGATTAGAAAGGCCTGCATGCTGAAGGGTTTTAGGGAGCGTTTGACAGTGATGAGGGGTGGTCGTTTGACTGCAGACCCATTACGTATGCAGGCAATGAGGCAGTGATCGCTGAGATCTTGGTTGAAAACAGCAGAGGTGTATTTGGAGGGCAAGTTGGTTAGGATGATAACTATGAGGGTGCCCGTGTTTACAGCTTTGGGGTTGTACCTGGTAGGTTTATTGATAATTTGTGTGAGATTGAGGGCATCAAGCTTAGATTGTAGGAAGGCCGGGGTGTTAAGCATGTCCCAGTTTAGGTCACCTAGCAGCACGAACCATGGAATGAGTAGGTGTGTCTAAACGTTGACTGGTACTGTATATTATGAGGACATTTTGTGACGGTTTTCTTTCGTTTAGGAATTCGGTAAGGGTTTTTCGGTTGTTCGGGCACAACATTTTTTCTTGAGGCTGAAGTCGGTAGCCAAAGTCTGCTTCCCTTAGTTGGAAATTGGTCAACAGTAGGGATTCTTCAGTAAAGTTTTGTCATTCAAGGAGAGACGACTCGTTTTCATGCACATTTTTTCATTTAGAAATACTGCACCAAACATCTTAGTTAGATGTAAAATTGCATGACTAAGATCTCTGTAAAAACGTCAAAATCAATGACATATTTCTTGAGTTATCTTAGATTAATTCGGACTATTTTGAGGAAGCATATACTGGCTACAGCTTCTCGAAATGGACAGTACTATTTCCACTTTTTTGAAGCGAATGTCTTTTAAGGGAGTATGCCAGCACCCTAGTTCGGTTCGCCTAGCCGACTTCGGCTAGCCGCGAACTGAAGTATGTTGAGGCCTTCAACTGCTTGTCTGTGTCCTGTAATAGCGACTGTTACAATAGACTAGGAAGTTTGTTGCACAACATGTTGATTACGTTGTTTGTACAACATGTCAAAGTTTTTAGGCTACAGCAGACAAAGACGTGTTTTTATCGCTGTGGGGAGCAAAACAACATGTTGAAGTTTTTAGGCTGCACCAGAAAAAGATGTGTCATCATCGCTGTGGGGAGGAAAAAGAGGTCCAGATGGAGTTGGATTGTAGGGACGGCAACCTTTCCTTGGACACGATAGCTATCATAACCTTCTTCGAGAGTGAGACCCGCGCCACTTGTCTCCCTCGTCGCCCCTGGTAGTGAGCCATCGACCTGCTTGCAGGCTCTCCGGAAAGTACTGGTGGCCCACCTTGGCGCAGGAACTCACTCGCTATGTCCTGCTCCGTATGTGCCCAAACTAAATCTCTCCAGCACGCTCCAGCAGGGAAACTCCTTCTCCTTCCCGTGCCTCAGCAGCCTTGGTCTCATCTGTCCATTGATTTCGTCACTGATCTCCCCTCTTCTGAGAGTTTCACTACTATTATGATTGTTGTGGACAGATTCTCTAAATTTTACCGTTTTATCCCTCTCTCTGGTCTCCCTACCGCTCTCCAGGTCGCTGAGGCACTGTTCCAGTTGGTCTTCCGGTACTATGGCCTTCCGGAGGACATCTCTAGGAGACAGAATCTCCTTCCTGAGCGGTATGACAGCTGCGTGGTCCCATGGTGTTTATACTTGTGTACTATTTTCCGTATAGATGAACGTGGTACCTTAATGGGTTTGGAAATTGCTCCCAAGGATGAACCAGACTTGTGGAGGTCTACAATTCCTTTTCTGAGGTCTTGGCTGATTTCTTTTGATTTTACCATGATGTCAAGCAAAGATGCACTGATTTTGAAGGTAGGCCTTGAAATACATCCACAGGTACACTTCCTATTGACTGAAATGATGTCAATTAGCCTATCAGAAGCTTCTAAAGCCATGACATAATTTCCCGGAATTTCCCAAGCTGTTTAAAGGCACAATCAACTTAGTGTATGTAAACTTCTGACCCACTGGAATTGTGATACAGTGAATTATAATTTAAATAATCTGTCTAAACACACAAGTGTGATGATAATGATAGTTTGTCGACACTTATGGTTTGTCAGGACTTGTGGCTAGATGGCGTGGGCCTACATCTCTATCTAGTTGTCGCGTCAGGGACTACAGTTGTTGAACTGTACCATTTTAGCTAAGCCTAACCCTAACCCTTTTCCTAACACTAACTTCATTCTCCTAACCTGTTACATTAGTTCTCCTAACCTGCTGCGTTAGTTCTCCTAACCTGCCGCGTTAGTTCACCTAACCTGCCACGTTAGTTCACCTAACCTGCTGCGTTAGTTCCCCTAACCTGCTACGTTAGTTCCCCTAACCTGCTACGTTAGTTCTCCTAACCTGCTACGTTAGTTCCCCTAACCTGCTGCGTTAGTTCCCCTAACCTGCTACGTTAGTTTTCCTAACCTGCTGCGTTAGTTCCCCTAACCTGCTACGTTAGTTCCCCTAACCTGCTACGTTAGTTCTCCTAACCTGCTACGTTAGTTCCCCTAACCTGCTGTGTTAGTTCTCCTAACCTGCTGCGTTAGTTCTCCTAACCTACTGCATTAGTTCTCCTAACCTGCTGCGTTAGTTCTCCTAACCTTCTATGTAAACAAACCATCAGGTTCAACAAACCATCAGTATCACCACACCGGATACTGTTCCACAAGTTCCTCATTAGTCGACGCATCCCACAGTCAGATGCTATGGTACCATTTATGTTACGTACGTCTGTCCACGAAAGATTATGTATAGGCTGGTAGTGGTTATGAAAAACGGTTTAGAAATGCATGAACGGGGGCCTCCCCTGTGCCGGGTGGCACTGCTAGCTGACTCTGTCGCAGCCGGCCGCGACCGGGAGGTCCGTGGGGCGACGCACAATTGGCATAGCGTCGTCCGGGTTAGGGAGGGTTTGGCCGGTAGGGATATCCTTGTCTCATCGCGCTCCAGTGACTCCTGTGGCGGGCCAGGCGCAGTGCGCGCCCACCAAGGGGGCCAGGTACACAGTGTTTCCTCCGACACATTGGTGCGGCTGGCTTCCGGGTTGGAGGCGCGCTGTGTTAAGAAGCAGTGCGGCTTGGTTGGGTTGTGCTTCGGAGGACACATGGCTTTCGACCTTCGTCTCTCCCGAGCCCGTACGGGAGTTGTAGCGATGAGACAATTTAGTAATTACTAGCGATTGGATACCACGAAAATTGGGGAGAAAATGGGATAAAATGTAAAAATATATATATATATATATAAAAATGCATGAACGCAGCAACATTCTACATTTATCAACTGGATTGGGTTTCGGAATTATGTATCACGTTGTCAATATAATTTGTCGACAGTATCATTATTGTTGATTACAGCCAACTGTCAGTTCAAACAAAGTGCATGGTTATTAACGGTTTGAATGAATCAAATCTGGTCTAGAGATTAAGTGGGTTTGTAGAAAGGGAATTGGAGAAATTGCTATCATCTGACTTACTTTACTAAGCAAATTTGTATAGTTAAAAAATATATTGGGCTGCAGCCTAACCAGGTTCTGGTTTATCTGACAAATAAGCAACCTATTTGAAAACAATGCAACAGCCTACCTGTGTTGATTCAATCATGTGCGTATAGACTATGCAATGGCTGGAAATCTTGAGAAATGAGGTAAAGTTTTAAATAAAATAAAATTGAAAAAATGTAAAAACTTGACATAATTTGCTTATCCTTTATTGAGAAATCAGTAAAAGTAGATGGCCTTTTTAAAATGATTGAATAAGAGTTTCAGTTTACTTCCTGAATTGACTGTCTTTAATGCAAATTTAGCCCACACCATCCCCGCTTCCCCATCCTCCCTACCCCTAGCTTCCCTGTCTGAGCCCCTGCCGCAGCCTCCTGAGGAGCTCCAGTCTCAGGAGGTCTCTCTCCTTGCGGATGCCCTGCAGCACGGTACGGTTCTCCTGGGCACGGCGCACCAGGTAGGGCAGGGTGCTGTCCACCGAGCCATATGGCACCGACTTGTACACTAAGTAACCCTGCTGGGCTAGGGGGAGGATATAGGGTAAAAAAAAAAGGGGGAGAGGTGGAGAAAAAGAGACACAGAAGCAAAGGACAGAGAAAGACAGAGGGAAAGGACAAGGAGATAAAGAGAGGGCGTTGAGGGGACAGAGGGAGGACAGGAGAGAGAGAGAGAGAGACAAAGGCAGGAGAGAGGGACAGAGAAAGGACAAGGAAGTAAAGAGGGAGAGGTTAGAGAGGATGGGTGGGGGAGAGGAGACAGAGAGAGGAGAGGAAGAGGGAAGTATAGAGAGAGGCAGAGAAACAAGGAAAGATGGATATGGGAAGAAAAAAGTAAATAGTATGCACAACACTATCTTAAATCTATGTAGCTAAGCAAGGAAAGGCAGAATAGGGACTTGAGTTTCCTTGACGATACACTTGAATAGAAGTTGGATTTGAAGGGAGAAAGGAACCTTACCGAGAGTGAGAGACACATGGTCACACATCCCCAACAGTTGACCAAAACACACAGATCCACCATCTTTGTCTATTCCCAGCTCTCCCATCCTTAGGACAGATGTCACAATACCAATTCAATGTCATGTAATGGATGTGCTGCATTCGAGGCTTTACATAACTTTTACCTCTGGGGGTGCTCTTGAGCCAAAAGAGGTTCCCCGAAATGGACAGGAATATTTCTACATTTGAGGTGAAACGTGTGTGAATCTTACCGTTGAACTGCACGCCTGACGGACTCCTCGTTGTGCGTGGCGACTATGATCCGGTAGCGCTGAGGGTCCCGGGAGATGAGTTCCAGCAGGACGTCCAACGATCCGTTATAACTGCAGGAGCACGACGACATTATGGAGATACACAATGGCATGTTGTGACATAGCATTACCATATCAATGATATTTATAAATGAACATATCGTAACAAAACCATTAATGGTTAAAAACATTCCCGATAATCAATCTTTTTCTCGCAAAATGTGCACTTGTTCACTCCTGTTTCATGGATTTCAAATGAAACAACTGTTATAAGAGATATGGTGGAAACTCCCTCTAGTCCGGGCTAACACCAATCCAGTGCTTAATTTGATGATTGAGTCCAGGTGAGTCCAATGAGTGCAGATGCGCGTGACGGGGAAAGGCAGGTGTGCATACTGATGGTGGCAGGAGTGCGCAATGCTGGGGAGCCTGCGCCAAGGAGGGAGAGCGTTGACAGTACCCCACCCTCTAGAAGCGCCACCCGGCGTCCCACCTGGGCGAGCCTGACGGGACGGCCGAGGCACGGGTGCTGAGCAAGCCGGCTGGGCGTAAACTCCCGACGAACCGACAAAGGCATGGGAGCCTGGTGAGCCAGCTGAGGCATAGGAGCCTGACAATCCGGCCGAGGCGAGAAACGCCTGTCGATCCCGCTGCTGCGTGGGAGCCCGATGATCCGGCTGAGGCATTGCAGCCTGACGAACCGTCTGGGCGTAAAAACCTGACGATCTGGCTGAGGTCCAACGTGGGATGGGCGCTTTCCGAGCCAACCGGGGCAAGAACCTATCGAGCCAGCTAGGGTTTGACAGCCCGACGCAGGAGTGGCTTTGGGATAAGTCTCTGAATGTCCTTGAGTGGCCCAGCCAGAGCATTTACTCTCCCCATCCAACCTTACAGAGCTTGAGAGGATCTGCAGAGAAGAATGGGAGAAACTCCCCAAATACAGGTGTGCCAAGCTTGTAGCGTCATACCCAAGAAGACACAAGGCTGTAATCGCTGCCAAAAGTGCTTCAACAAAGTATTGAGTAAAGGGTCTGAATAGTTATGGAAATTATGTAATTTGCAAAAACAAATTGTCCAGGCTAACACCAATCCAGTGCTTAATTTGAGCCAGATCCTGCCAGGAATTTGACGTCAGTCTGATTTGACTTTGTTTGTCCCGGCACCCATTTGCCTTGATCCGGTAGCTCTCAAGGCATGATTTATAAATTGTTTCACTGTTCGCACTGTAGACATTCTAATAAAATTCTAATCAAGTTACCTCCTCGTTATTTCTCCCGCCCCAGAGAAAGACCATAATGTAAAAGCAAGGTGACAATTCTGTGTAATCATCCTATCCTGCCACACTGATTCCAGACCTGCTCTCTTATTTGTATATAGAGGTTATGGGGAGGGCCGGTGGGCTAAGTAACTTATCTTGACACAGGTCTTGGTAGTGGTGGTCAGCTGGTGAAGAGGTCCCTACGTAATCACGTCACGTAGCCTAGGCTAGTCGTCTCCCTACTGGATTTGAATTGTAGGAAAGCCAGATTAAAAATGGATAAGACAAGGCAATCGAACTTGATGACATCTTTCAAGTCCAGAAATTCAGAGAAATGTGTTGAATCGAACCCAAAACGAGCCAGAGATCAGTCAGTGCCAGAGGAGAGGAGTGAGGGGCAAACTGCTCCTGATGGCGATGCCTTGGCTAGCAAAGATGCTAATCCCTCCAGTTCAGCATCACCACCGGAACCTCCACTAGCTAGTAGGCCTACTAGCGAGTCAGACTCAGTGGGAGAGGGAGGTGGGGACTTGGGGGGGATGGGGGCAGTGCATCCACTGACAAAGTGCTCGGAGTAGATGCAATTTGCAGTTCAAGAACAAGCAAACGTCCAGTACCAGTCAAAAGTTTGGACACACCTAATGATTCAAGGGTTTTTCTGTATTTGTACTATTTCCTACATTGTAGAAAAATAGTGATGACAACAAAACTATGAAATAACACATATGGAATCATGTAGTAACCAAAAAAGTGTTAAACAAATCAAAATATATTTTATCTTTGAGATTCTTCATAGTAGCTACCCTTTGCCTTGATGACAGCTTTGCACACTCTTGGCATTCTCTCAACCAGCTTCATGAGGTAGTCACCTGGAAAGCATTTCAATTAACAGGTGTGCCTTGTTAAAAGTTCATTTGTGGCATTTCTTTCCTTTGAGACATTCAGTTTTGTTGTGACAAGGTAGGGGTGATATACAGAAGATAGCCCTATTTGGTAAAAGACCAAGTCCATATTATGGCAAGAACATCTCAAATAAGCAAAGAGAAATGACAGTCCATCATTACTTTAAGAAATGAAGGTTAGTCAAGCTGGAAAATGTCAAGAACTTTGAAAGTTTCTTCAAGTGCAGTCGCAAAAACCATCAAGCACTATGATGAAACTGTCTCTCATGAGGACCGCCACAGGAAAGGAAGACCCAGAGTTACCTCTACTGCAGAGGATAAGTTCATTATAGTTAACTACACCTCAGATTGCAGCCCAAATAAATGCTTCACAGAGTTCAAGTAACAGACACATCTCAACATCAACTGTTCAAAGGAGACTACGTGAATCAGGCCTTCATGGTCGAATTTCTGCAAAGAAACCACTACTAAAGGACACCAATAATAAGGAGAGACTTGCTTGGGCCAAGAAACACGAGCAATGGACATTAGACGGGTGGAAATCTGTCCAAATTTGAGATTTTTGGTACCAACCGCCATGTCTTTGTGAGACATAGGTGAATGGATGATCTCTGCATGTGTGGTTCCCACCGTGAAGCATGGAGGAAGAGGTGTTATGGTGTGGGGGTGCTTTGCTGGTGACACTGTCAGTGATATATTTAGAATTCAAGGCACACTTAACCAGCATGGCTACCACAGCATTCTGCAGCGATACGACATCTCATCTGGTTTGCACTTAGTGGGACAATAACCCAACACACCTCCAGGCTGTGTAAGGGCTATTTGACCAAGAATGACAGTGATGGAGTGGTGCATCAGATGACCTGGCCTCCACAATCACCCAACCTCAACCAAATTGAGATGGTTTGGGATGAGTTGGACCGTAGGTTGAAGGAAAAGCAGCCAACAAGTGCTCAGCATGTGTGGGAACTTCAAGACTGTTGGAAAAGCATTCCAGGTGAAGCTGGTTGAGAGAATGCCAAGAGTGTGCAAAGCTGTCATCAAGGCAAAGGGCAGCTACTTTGATTTGTTTTACATATTTTTGGTTACTACATGATTCCATATGTTTTATTTCCTAATTTTGATGTCTTCACTATTATTCTACAATTTAGAAAATTGTAAAAATAAAGAAAAACCCTTGAATGAGTAGGTGTGTCCAAACGTTTGACTGGTACTGTATATCCCCTGACTTGTCATATATAGTTAATAGTTGGGCTGCACAACATACAAAAAGGTAGGGAGCTTGAAACGACTGGAGGGATTAAACTAGCAAAAGAGTGGGTGGGATATACAATAAATTAACATCCTATACCTCAGACGTAAAAAAAACAAAAAAACAAAGAGCCCTCAGAAAAAAGTTTTTGAATATGCCCGAACCAAGGCGCTTTTGGTGGTAGCAAGCCTTGTAGATAAGGGTAAAGAGGACACCCACTCTGAAAAGATAGACACTACAGCCCGAGTCTTCAGAACAACCTTAGAAAGAGGCTAAAAGTTATAGCCACAGGACCGCTCATGGCTTAGATGAAGAAATTGACTGACAGGAGTTAAATGGACTTGACATGGGGAGAGTCATTGTTGGGAGGTTTTGAAAACCAAGGTAGGATTTTATTTTTTCTTTACAAACTTGTTTGGTACTGTGAAGGTAATCTGAACATGTGCTTCATATTATCACATATACAGGAAGCCTATATATTCGCATATGTGTGTTCTGCTGCAGCCTACATTGATATATTTTATTTCAAGTTATATTCTGATATTGTGATATTTGTTCTACTGCTACATTGATGTCTTGAAAATTATATGAAATTTGGGTCTTGTAAGCCCCACAGCTGAGTATGTGTGTGGGGTGTGTTCTGCAGTGTCGTCTAAAAATGTTGCTCGATGTTGATATCTTGAAAATTAGGATATAAGAAATTTGGACATGTCTAAGCCCCGCAGCTATGCGCAAGTACGTGGGCATCCTGCAGTGACATCTAAAATGCTTTGAATTAATCAGCACCTGTCCGTTTCACCACAATAGACAGCTACTTGGATGTTTTCTCTGTCTGCTACGCTGCAACATTGTGTTTGACACTTTTCTTCTCAATGTGGTCCCGGAACCTCAGAGCCCTCCAGATACCCACCCCTCTCACGCTCACTACATGTTCCGGGACCTCCCGATTTACAAATTAAGCACCGCACCGCACCAATGGTTTAATGCATGGGGAGGAGTGTACACAGGTGCAGACTTGAGGAGAAATAATTGATTATTTGGACATTGGTTATTTGAATGTCGGGAGAGTGGTGCTTGGTGCACCACTCCGTCATATAACATCTTTCGTCACCCCAAAAACCGACATGCACAAGAGCGTTACCTGTCATTGGTGTGCTCCCAGGATTCGTGAACAGGTTCTGACCACCCCTCACTATTGGCCAGTTTCCTTTCTTTGTCCATGTACGCCCCTCTCACAAGCTTCACACCCAGACAAAAGGACTCGCTGATGGACAGGCGGACGGCCTCGAGCAGGAGAGACCGCGATTCCTGAAGGGACAGGAAGACAGAGGGGGGAGAAACAGAGAGAAAGTAATGAAGGGTGAAACAGAGAGAGAGGGGGGGGGGGGGGGGGGTGAGAGGAAGAGAGAGGACATATTAGCAGGTATTGTATTAACCACAAGCACAATTACATTTTATAGGAAAAACATATGGTGAAACGTGAGTAAAACTGTTGTGAAATTGCTGAGTAGTAGGCTATGACTAGGTTTGTCATTAAGCTCCTACGTTACTCCTGATTTTGCAATACATTTACAATCTATAGAAATATAAGGACACTGTAAGAGGGCTTGTCCTCATCAAGGGTCATAAAAACTACATTTCACACTTGGGAGTCACCAGGAAATAGGGCCCTGTACATACAGTTGAGGTCGGAAGTTTACATACACTTAGGTTGGAGTCATTAAAAATCGTTTTTCGACCACTCCACAAATTTCTTGTTAACAAACTATAGTTTTGGCAAGTCGGTTAGGACATCTACTGTGTCCATGACACAAGTCTTTTGTACAACAATTGTTTACAGACAGAAAATTTCACTTATAATTCACTGTATCACAATTCCAGTGGGTCAGAAGTTTACATACACTAAGTTGACTGTGCCTTTAAACAGCTTGGAAAATTCCAGAAAATTATGTCATGGCTTCAGAAGGTTCTAATAGGCTAATTGACACCATTTGAGTCAATTGGAGGTGTACCTGTGGATGTATTTCAAGGCCTACCGTCAAACTCAGTGCCTCATGGGAAAATCAAAAGAAATCCAAATCCAACAATTGTAGACCTCAACAAGCCTGGTTCATCCTTGGGAGCAATTTCCAAACGCCTGAAGGTACCACGTTCATCTGTACAAACAACAGTACGCAAGTATAAACACCATGGGACCACGCAGCAGTCATACCGCTCAGGAAGGAGACGCGTTCTGTCTCCTAGAGATGAACGTACTTTGGTGTGAAAAGTGCAAATCAATCCCAGAACAACAGCACATGACCTTGTGAAGATGCTGGAGGAAACAGGTACGAACATATCTATATCCACTGTAAAATGAGTCCTATATCGACATAACCTGAAAGACCGCTCAGCAAGGAAGAAGCCACTGCTCCAAAACCGCCATAAAAAAGCCAGACTACGGTTTGCAACTGCACATGGGGACAAAGATCGTACTTTTGGGAGAAATGTCCTCTGGTCTGATGAAACAAAAATAGAACTGTTTGGCCATAATGACCATCGTCATGTTTGGAGGAAAAGGGGGATGCTTGCAAGCCCGAAGAACACCATCCCAATCGTGAAGCACGGGGTGGCAGCATCATGTTGTGGGGTGCTTTGCTGCAGGAGGGACTGGTGCACTTAACAAAATAGATGGCATCATGAGGATGGAAAATTATGTGGATGGAAAATTATGTGGATATTTTGAAGCAACATCTCAAGCCATCAGTCAGGAAGTTAACGCTTGGTCGCAAATGGGTCTTCCAAATGGACAATGACCCCCAAGCATACTTCTAAAGTTGTGGCAAAATGGCTTAAAGACAACAAAGTCAAGGTATTGGAGTCCCATAGAACATTTGTGGGCAGAACTGAAAAAGCGTGTGCGAGCAAGGAGGCCTACAAACCTGAGTCAGTTATACCAGCTCTGTCAGGAGGAATGGGCCAGAATTCACCCAACTTATTGTGGGAAGCTTGTGGAAATGTTTGACCCAAGTTAAACAATTTAAAGGCAATGCTACCAAATGCTAATTGAGTGTATGTAAACTTCTTACCCACTGGGAATGTGATGAAAGAAATAAAAGCTGATATAATTCATTCTCTGTACTATTATTCTGACATTTCACATTCTTAAAATAAAGTGGTGATCCAAACTCACCTAAGAAAGGGAATTTTTACAGGGATTAAATGTCAGGAATTGTGAAAAACGGAGTTTAAAAGTATTTGGCTAAGGTGTATGTAAACTTCCGACTTCAACTGTCAACAGAGCATTCGGAAAGTATTCAGACACTTTTCCACGTTTTGTTACGTTAGTTTTATTCCCAATTTTTTTTTTTTATCCTCATCAATCTACCATAATGAAAAAACAAAAGCAGGTTTTAAGAACCCCCCCCCAAAAAAGAACATGTGGATAAGTTTACACAAGTATTCAGACACTTTATTCAGTACTTTGTTGAAGAACCTTTGGCAGTGATTACAGCATCGAGTCTTTTTGGGTATGACACTACAAGCCTGGCACAACTATATTTGGGGAGTTTCTCCCATTCTTCTCTGCAGATCCTCTCAAGCTCTGTCAGGTTGGAGGGGAGTGTCGCTGCACAGCTATTTTCAGGTCTCTCCAGAGATGTTCAATTGGGTTCAAGTCCGGGCTCTGGCTGGGCCCCTCAAGGACATTCAGAGACTTGTCCCAAAGCCACTCCTGCGTTGTCTTGGCTGTGTGCATAGGGTCATTGTCCTGTTGGAATGTGAACCTTCAGCCCAGTCCGACCTCCTGGGCACTCTGGAGCAGGTTTTCATCAAGGATCTCTCTGTACTTTGCTCCATTCATCTTTCCCTCCATCCTGACTAGTCTCCCAGTCCCTGCCGCTGAAAAGAATCCCCACAGCGTGATGCTGCCACCACCATGCTTCACCATAGGGATGGTATTGGCCAGGTGATGAGCGGTGCCTGGTTTCCTCCAGAGTTGATGCTTGACATTCAGGTCAAAGAGTTCAATCTTGGTTTCATCAGACCAGAGAGTCTTGTTTCTCATGGTCTGAGAATCCTTTAGGTGCATTTTGGCAAACTCTAAGTGGGCTGTCATGTGCCTTTTACTGAGGAGTGGCTTCCGTCTATCTACTCTACCATAAAAGCCTGATTGGTGGAGTGCTGCAAAGATGGTTGTCCTTCTGTAAGGTTCTTAAACAGAGGAACTCTGGAGCTTTGTCAGAGTGACCATCGGGTTCTTGGTCACCTCACCGACCAAGGCCTTTCTCCCCGATTGCTCAGTTTGGCCGTACGGCCAGCTCTAGGAAGAGTCTTGGTGGTTACAAAGCTTCTTACATTTAAGAATGATGGAGGCCACTGTGTTCTTGGTGAGCTTCAATGCTGCAGAAATGTTTTGGTACCCTTCCCTAGACCGGTGCCTCGACATAATCCTGTCTTGGAGCTCTACGGACAATTCCTTTGATCTCATGGCTTGTTTTTTGTTCTGACATGCACTGCCAACTGTTGGACCTTATATAGACAGGTGTGTGCCTTTTCAAATCATGTCCAATCAATTGAATTTACCACAGGTGGACTACAGTCAAGTTGTAGAAACATCTCAAAGTTGATCAATGGAAACAGGATGCAGCTGTGCTCAATTTTGAGTCTCATAGCAAAGGGTCTGAAAACGCATGTAAATAAGGTATTTATGTGTTGTTTTTTTATACATTTGCAAAAATGTCAAAAAACCTGTTTGCTTTGTCATTACGGGGTATTGTGTGTAGATTCAAATTCTACTTATTCCATTTTAGAATAAGGCTGTAATCGAACAAAATCTGGAAAAAGTGAAGGGGTCTGAATACTTTCCGAATGCACTGTAAGTTCTAGAACTGATGTAAAACACATTTGACAACGGTTGAGACAATGAATAGATATTTCTGATGAATTTGTCTGCGCTATTTTTTTTACACAACCATTCATTGTGGGGGAGGGGGGGGAGAGATACAGACACAGACAGACAGACAGACAGACAGACAGACAGACAGACAGACGAATAGGAATCAAAATGGAGCTGAAAACTAGACTACCTTAAGGTAACACTGGTAGGTGTTCCAGATCCAGGCGCCATCTTGGTTGAACTTCTTCATCATGGCCATGGTGACGAGCGAGAGGGCAGGGTTCATGTATGTATACTCTGCGTCGACCAGAACTCGTACTTTGTTGGCACTGGTCTGAGAATGAAACACATACAGTAATGGCACTTTGGTTACACTTTACCTAAAGTCATTCTTATGTCTATAGTGTGTAGGCCTGGGCTTTCTAACCCTGTTCCTGGAGAGCTACCATCATGTAGGTTTTCAATCCAACCTCAGTTGTAATTAACCTGATTCAGTTGTTCAACCAGCTAATTATTAGAATCAGGTATGCTAGATTAGGGTTGGAGTGAAAACCTACAGGACGGTAGCTCTCCAGGAACAGGGTTGGAAGCAGATAGTATGTTAGTACATGTGAATACAATGTTGTAACTACAGCTATTAATGAGTAGTTACATACATGTAACTGCCCAAATGAAGGAAACACCAACATAAAGTGTCTTAATAGGGTGTTGGGCCCCCATGAGCCAGAGAAGCTTCAATGCAACGTGGTATAGATTCTACAAGTGTCTGGAACTCTATTGGAGGGATGCGACACCATTCTTCCATGAGAAATTCTATAATTTGGTGTTTTGTTGATGGTGGTGGAAAACACTGTCTCAGGCTCCGCTCCAGAATAAGTGTTCAAATTGGGTTGAGATCTGATAACTGAGAGGGCCATGGCATATGGTTTACATTATTTTCATGCTTATCAAACATTCAGTGGCCCCATCTACTCAAGTGTTTTCATTTTTTTTGGCAGTTACAGTTGAAGTCGGAAGTTTACATAGACCTTAGCCAAATACATTTAATCTCAGTTTTTCACAATTCCTGTCATTTAATCCTAGTAAAAATTCCCTGTTTTAGGTCAGTTAGGATCACCACTCTATTTTAAGAAAGTGAAATGTCAGAATAATAGTGGAGAGAAGGATTTATTTCAGCTTTGATTTCTTTCATCACATTCCCAGTGGGTCAGAAGTTTACATAGACTCAATTAGTATTTGGTAGCATTGCCTTTAAATTGTTTACCTTGGGTCAAACGTTTTGGGTAGCCTTCCATAAGCTTCCCACAACAAGTTGGGTGTTTGTAGGCCTCCTTGCTCGCACACGCTTTTTCAGTTCTGCCCACACATTTTCTATGGAATTGAGGTCAGGGCTTTGTGATGGCCACTCCAATACCTTGACTTTGTTGTCCTTTGGCCATTTTGCCACAACTTTGGAAGTATGCTTGGGGTCATTGTCCATTTGGAAGACCCATTTGCGACCAAGCTTTAACTTCCTGACTGATGTCTTGAAATGTTGCTTCAATATATCCAAATAATTTTCCTTCTCATGATGTGAAGTGCACCAGTCCCTCCTGCAGCAAAGCACCCCCACAACACAATGCTGCCACCCCTTTGCTTCACTTTGGGATGGTGTTCTTCGGCTTGCAAGCATCCCCCTTTTTCCTGCAAACATGGCAATGGTCACTATGGCCAAACAGTTATATTTCTGTTTCATCAGACCAGAAGACATTTCTCCAAAAAGTACGATCTTTATCCCTGTGTGCAGTTGCAAACCGTAGTCTGCCTTTTTTATGGCGGTTTTGGAGCAGTGGCTTCTTCCTTGCTGAGTTGCCTTTCAGGTTATGTCGATATAGGACTCGTTTTACTGCGGATATAGAGACTTTTGTACCTGTTTCCTCCAGCATCTTCACAAGGTCCTTTGCTGTTGTTCTGGGATTGATTTGCACTTTTCACATCAAAGTACATTCATCTCTAGGAGAAGGAACGCGTCTCCTTCCTGAGCAGTATGACGGCTTTGTGGTCCAATGGTGTTTATACTTGCGTACTATTGTTTGTACAGATGAACGTGGTACCTTCAGGCGTTTGGAAATTGCTCCCAAGGATGAACCAGACTTGTGGAGGTCTACAATTTTTTTTCTGAGGTCTTGGCTGATTTCTTTTGATTTTTCCATGATGTCAAGCAAAGAGGCACTGAGTTTGAAGGTAGGCGTTGAAATACATTGTAACGTCCTGACCAGTGTTCTTATGTGTTTTGCTTGTTTAGTGTTGGTCAGGACGTGAGCTGGGTGGGAATTCTATGTTGTGTGTCTAGTTTGTCTGTTTCTGTGTCCAGCCTAATATGGTTCTCAATCAGAGGCAGCTGTCAATCGTTGTCCCTGATTGAGAATCATATATAGGTGGCTTGTTTTGTGTTGGGGATTGTGGGTGGTTGTTTCCTGTCTCTGTGTTTGTGTTCTGCACCAGATAGGACTGTCTCGGTTTTCACGTTTGTTGTTTTGTATTGTTGTAAGTGTTCACAGTTCGTTAAATTAAACATGTTGAACACTAACTGCGCTGCATTTTGGTCCTCTCCTTCATCCCAGGAAGAAAGCCGTTACATACATACACAGGTACACTTCCAATTGACTCAAATTATGTCAATAAGCCTATCAGAAGCTTATAAAGCCATGACATCATTTTATGGAATTTCCCAAGCTGTTTAAAGGCACAGTCAACTTAGTGTATGTACACTTCTGACCCACTGGAATTGTGATACAGTGAATTCTAAGTGAAATAATCTGTCTGCAAACGATTGTTGGAAAAATGACTTTTGTCATGCACAAAGTAGATGTCCTAAATGACTTTCCAAAACTATAGTTTGTCAACAAGTAATTTGTGGAGTGGTTGAAAAACGAGTTTTAATGACTCCAACCTAAGTGTATGTTAAGCTTCCGACTTCAACTGTATCTGTAGGTACAAGGGCTATTTCAGGTAAAGTTTTACCGACTCTTTTACATCTAACTTCATGACAGGAATATCATTGCATGTGGAAAACAAGATATATTACGGGGCACATGGAGCATTGAAGCAAGAAATATAATTTAATGTGGAAAAGAAGATACACGACAGGACACATGGGCCATCTAAGTATAAATTGTATAAATAAATGTATGTGGACAATACCAGTGGAGGCTGCTATATTTGCATAAGCAAATAACAGGTGCCAATATTTCAGAATTTATGAAAATAAAATGTTTTCTCTCCATACCTCGCCCACTTTGTTGAGCCTCTGAAGGCCGCACAGGAAATGTGTGTTCTCGCTCTCCTGTAAACCGGGGAAGCTGATTGGCTGTGAGAAACAGAACCAGACAGTGGATCAGTCATCACTCTAGACTAGGTATTCCCAAACTAGGGGGATACACACAATGCAGTCGGGGGTACGCCAAATAAAAATGTGATACACATCATAAAAATACATTTATAAATCTACTTTTTTTCATATTTTCAAACAGTCCATTTAGTAAGGCCCACGTCCATAGAGACACATACCAGCTCCACTGGTAGTACTGCTACTACCAGCAGTACTACACCTGCACCTGTCGACGACACAAGTTGTTCTGCTTCCATAAGCACATCCAATGCTAGCATCAGTAATTCTACATTTGTTGTTAGCCCAACTAGCATGAACACTGACAGTTATGAATCTGTTGTAGCCGAAGAGCTACTGCCCCTGTACCCGGGAAAGCACCGAATAACAGACAGGGACGTTGGACCATCGAAGAGGCACAAATATGATGAGAACTACATTCATTTGGGGTTCACTTGTACTGGGAGTAGTACCTTTCCTCAGCCACAGTGTGTTAAATTTGCAAAAGTACTATCTCACAACTCAATGAAACCTTCACTCTTGCGCAGACATTTAGAAACAAAACATGCCAATTTGAAAAATAAGCCACAGGAGTGTTAGGAGTGAGAATTAAGACGACTTTTGATGCTGGGGAAAAGGCCCAAAAAACTATACAGACAATGCCTTCATCAAACAACACAGTTTCACGACGCATCAGTGACATGGCTGGAGATGTATTGAAACAATTACTGCTTCGCATACAAGCCAGTGAATTATATGCGTTACAGCTGGATGAGTCAACAGACGTGGCAGGCCTGGCACAGTTCCTGGTATATATATCCGTTACGTTTATGGGGGGTCAATTAAGGAAGACATCCTCTTCTGCAAACCACTGGAAACCAGGACAACAGGAGAGGATATTTTTAAAGTACTGGACAGTTTTGTGACATCAAATGGACTTTGGTGATCAAGATGTGTTGGTATCTGTACTGATGGCGCAAAAGCCATGACAGGGAGACATAGTGGAGTGGTAACGCGTGCAAGCAGTTGCTCCCGATGCCACTTGGGTACACTGCAGCATCCACAGAGAGGCTCTTACTGCCAAGGGAATGCCTGACAGCTTGAAAGACGTTTTGGACACTACAGTGAAAATGGTTAACTTTCTTAAAACAAGGCCCCTTAACTCTCATGCATTTTCTGCACTATGCAATTATATGGGCAGTGACCATGTAACGCTTTTACAACATACAGAAGTGCGCTGGTTATCAAGGGGCAAAGCATTGACACATTTTTTAAATTGAGAGACAAGCTTATAGTTTTCTTTACTGACCAAAATATTCACTTGTCTGACCGCTTGCATGATGACGAGCTTCTCACACGACTGGCCTATCTGGGTGATGTTTTTTCTCGCCTGAATGATCTGATTCTAGGATTACAGAGACTCTCCGCAACTATATTCAATGTGCGGGACAAAATTGAGGCTATGATTAAGAAGTTGGAGCTCTTCTCTGTCTGCATTAACAAGGACAACACACAGGTCTTTCCATCTTTGTATGATTTTTTGTGTGCAAATGAACTCAAGCTTACGGACAATGTCAAATGTGATATAGCAAAGCACCTGAGTGAGTTGGGTGCGCAATTACGCAGGTACTTTCCCGAAACGGATGACACAAACAACTGGATTCGTTATCCCTTTCATGCCCTGCCTCCAGTCCACTGAACAAGAGAGCCTTATCGAAATTGCAACAAGCGGTTCTGTGAAAATCTAATCAGAAGCCACTACCAGATTTCTGGATCGGGCTGCACTCAGAGTATCCTACCTTGAGAATCTGTGGTATTACTTAAAGATTGCTGTACACCAGCGGAACCCATCCAACTTGAAGGAGCTGGAGCAGTTTTGCCTTGAAGAATGGGCAAAAATCCCAGTGGCTAGGAGTGCCAAGCTGATAGAGACATACCCCAAGAGACTTCCAGCTGTAATTGCTGCAAAAGTGGCTCTACAAAGTATTGACCTTAAGGGGGTGAATAGTTATAAAAGCTAAAGTTTTCTGTTTTTTTGTCTTATTTCTTGTTTGTTTCACAAGAAAAAATATTTTGCTTCTTCAAAGTGGTTGGCATGTTGTGTAAATCAAATGATACAACCCCCCCAAAATACATTTTAATTCCAGGTTGTAAGGCAACAAAATAGGAAAAATGCCAAGGGGGGTGAATACTTCCGCAAGCCACTGTACTTATGTGAGAGTGGATTCTCGGCCCTCACTAGCATGAAAACTAAATACAGGCACAAGACTGTGTGCGGAAAATGATTGAAGACTGAGACTCTCTCCAATACAACCCAACATTGCAGAGTTATGTGCAACCTTTCAAACACACCCTTCTCATTAACCTGTGGTGAGTTATTCACCAAATTAGGTTTTATATGTAAGATGGTTAAATAAAGAGCAAAATTGTTGATTATTATTATATTATTATTTGTGCCCTGGTCCTAAAAGAGCTCTTTGTCACTTCCCGCGAGCCTGGTTGTGACAAAAACTCACACTCATTCTTATGTTTAATAAATGTATTGCATAGTGTGTGTGTGGCAGGCTTACAATGATGGCAAAAAAACAACATTTGAGAGTGCGCTGACCCTGGTGTTTGAAGGGGTACAGGACTATGAAAAGTTTGGGAACCACTGCTCTAGACTTATAAATAGAGAGGCATCTGAACATCTCACAAAATGGCTCACCCACCTCTCCGTCCATGGCTCTGACTAGGAGGTCTAGGTCATACTGTTGTTCTGAGAGCAGGGTTGTTAGCTTCACCTAAGTACAAAGGGAAGTGTGTCAACAGAGATCTGGGCCCGCATTTATCAAGTGCCTCAGAGTCGGATTGCTGATTCAGGATCGGTTTTGCCTCTTAGATCATATTGAATTACATTATTATGGACAGGGAGGACCTGATCCTAGATCAGTGTCCACGTAACCGGCCCTTTATTGGAAGATATTGTTAATAAATAATAGAGAGATAGTTATACACAAGAGCTAGAGTGGTCACAGACCTGTTTGTGCGCTTACAATTTCAGTCCTTGTCAAGGTAAACATTGTGTGTCATAACAATGAGTCACAAGAAGTTGGTATGACAGCACAAACAGACTGGCACTCAGGCTACACAGGAATGTAGTGTTTATTGCTTATAATATATATTTCATAAGGACAGGAAGACAGCAGGGTTGGGGTATATGGGGTATATTCCATTAAAAATTCAGTAAATTCAGGATGCAAACTGAAATTCCAATTCTCCTCAAGGATTTTCGATGATTAAAATGTGGAATTGGAATTTTACGTTACCTCCTGAATTCACTCTATTGAAATGGAATTGGCCGCAACCCTGCAGGACAGTACAATTCAAATCATTTAGTCTTCAAAGGTCTAATTAATACCATGATTACACGGTGTTTCAATAGAAAGGCAATCACTTACATGAACTATGCTCCTGGCAGAGTAAAAGGGTTTTAGTCAAGTAGGTCATACACTTACACACAGCTCTGGACTGAGCAAGGCAGTGATCTTCAGCTGCATCATGGGATCTTTGCTCCATGCATTGCTATGGGACATGTCGACACATTCCAACATGGACGCCAGGTTGTCGTTGTACCGTCGCTCCCTGTTGACAATTGATGTTTGACCACATGCATTCAGACTGAAACCTATTCCATATTTTTTTAAATTATTATTCTAATTTTGTTTTTCCCCTTTTCTCCCCAATTTCGTTATATCCAATTGGTAGTTACAGTCTTGTCTCAACGCTGCAACTCCCGTACGGACTCGAGAGAGGTGAAGGTGAAGAGAGGTGGAGGTGAAGAGCCATGCGCCCTCCGCAACACGACCCTGCCAAGCCGCACTGCTTCTTGACACACTGCTTGCTTAACCTGGAAGCCAACCGCACGAATGTGTCGGAGGAAACACTGTACAACTGGCGACCATGTGCATGCGCCCAGCCCGCCACAAGGAGTCGCTAGAGCGCGATGGGACAAGGACATCACGTCCAGCCAAACCGTCCCCTAATACGGACGATGCTGGGCCAATTGTGTGCCACCTCATGGGTCTCCCGGTCGTGGCTGGCTGCGACACAGCCCGGGATCGAACCCGGGTCTGTAGTGACGCCTCAAACACTGTGATGCAGTACCTTAGACCACTGCGCTACTCGGGAGGCCCTTCAATATTTCTGAATGAAAACAAACATTGAAAATAGTGAAATAGATCTTTATCATCAATTGATGTAAAGTGCTGTATGAAACCCATGTAATTGCACTATGTATGGTAGCCGAGCATTGCCAGCGTAAAACCCTTTTCACACCACTGAGCCAAACTGAACTGAGCCTGGTTACATATCTTTAATCTATTTTGTACATAATATTGCTGCTACCGTCTCTTATGACCAAAAATAACTTCTGATGTCCAGGCCAGAGATAACTTACCACAAACTTTTTATTTAACGAGTCCGACGAGCCCAACGTGAACGACATACTACTTTCCCGGGAACAGGCCCAAATCCCCGTCATTTGCGTGAAGAGACAACGGAGAAAAAGAGGACGAAGGTCAGGCTGCCTTCTGAGAATTCGTAGGCGATCGAATAAACCTTCCGTTCTTCTAGCTAACGTGCAATCATTGGAAAATAAAATCGACGACTGACAGGGAAGATTAAACTACCAACGGGACATTAACAACTGTAATATCTTATGCTTCACGGAGTCGTGGCTGAACGACGACATTATCAACATACAGCTGGCTGGTTATACGCTGTATCGGCAAGATAGAACAGCGGCCTCTGGTAAGACAAGGGGTGGCGGACTATGCATATATGTAAACAACAGCTGATGCACAATATCTAAGGAAGTCTCAAGGTTTTGCTCACCTGAGGCTGAGCATCTGTTCCTAGGCCGTCATTGTAAATAAAAATTTGTTCTAAACTGACTTGCTTAGTTAAATAAAGGTAAAAAACATTTTTTTTTATAAGTCTCATGATAAGCTGTAGACCACACTGTATACCTAGAGAGTTTTCATCTGTATTTTTCGTAGCTGTCTACATACCACCATAGACCGATGCTGGCACTAAGACCGCACTCAATGAGCTGTATTCCGCCAACTTTACCAAACACACAGAAACGCATTCAAAGCTCTCCTCCACCCTCCATTTGTCAAATCTGACCCTGATTATATCCTCCTGATTCCTGTTTACAAGCAAAAATTAAAGCAGGAAGCATCAGTGAATCGGTCAATAAAAAAGTGGTCAGATGAAGAAGATGTTAATCTACAGGACTGTTTTGCTAACACAGACTGGAATATGTTCCGGGATTCTTCCTATGGCATTGAGGAGTACACCACATCAGTCATTGGCTTCATCAATAAGTGCATAGATGACGTCGTCCCCACAGTGACCGTACGTACATACCCCAACCAGAAGCCATGGATTACAGACAACATCTGCACTGAGCTAAAGGCAAGTGCTGCCACTTTCAAGGAGCGGGACCCTAACCCAGAAGCTTATAAGTAATCCCGCTATGCCCTCCAACGAACCATCAAACAGGCAAAGCATCAATACAGGACTAAGATTGAATCGTACTACACCGGCTCCAACGCTCGTCGGATGTGGCAGGGCTTGCAAACCATTACAGACTACAAAGGGAAGCACAACCGCGAGCTGCCCAGTGACACGAGTCTACCAAACGAGCTAAATAACTTCTATGCTCGCTACGAGGCAAATAAAACTGAAACATGTATGAGAGCACCAGCTGTTCCGGACGACTGTGTGATCACGCTCTTCCGCAGCCGAAGTGAGTAAGACCTTTAAACAGGTCAACATTCGCAAGGCCGCAGGGCCAGACGATTTAACAGGACGTGTACTGCGAGCATGCGCTGACCAACTGTCAAATATCTTCACTGACATTTTCAACCTCTCCCTGTCTGTAATACCAACATGTTTTAAGCAGACCACCATAGTGCCTGTACCCAAGAACACTAAAAGGTAACCTGCCTCAATGACTACCGACCCTATTTGCATTTCGCCCTAACAGATCCACAGATGATGCCCTCTCTATTGCACTCCACACTGCCCTTTCTCACCTGGACAAAAGGAACACCTATGTGAGAATGCTATTCATTGACTACAGCTCAGCGTTCAACACCATAGTACCATCAAAGCTCATCAATAAGCTAAGGACCCTGGAACTAAACACCTCCCTCTGTAACTGGATCTTGGACTTCCTGACGGGCCGCCCCCAGGTGGTAAGGGTAGGTAACAACACATCCGCCACGCTGATCCTCAACACAGGGGACCCTAAGGGGTGGGTCCTCAGTCCTCTCCTGTACTCCCTGTTCACTCATGACTGCATGGCCAGGCACGACTCCAACACCATCATTAAGTTTGATGACACAACAGTGGTAGGCCTGATTACTGAAAACGATGAGACAGCCTACAGGGAGGAGGTCAGAGACTTGGCCGTGTGGTGCCAGGACAACAACCTCTCCCTCAACGTGATCAAGACAAAGGAGATGATTGTGGACTACAGGAAAAGAAGGACCGAGCACGCCCCTATTCTCATCGACGAGGCTGTAGTGGAGCAGGTTGAGAGCTGCTCCACTACAGCCACTACAGCAACTACAACCAAGTTCCTTGGTGTCCACATCACCAACAAACTAACATGGTCCTAGCACACCAAGATAGTCGTGAAGAGGGCTCGACAAAACCTATTCCCCCTCAGGAGACTGAAATTATTTGGCATGGGTCCTCAGATCCTCAAAATGTTCTACACCTGCACCATCGAGAGCATCCTGACTGGTTGCATCACTGCCTGTTACGGCAACTGTTCAACCTCGGACCGCAAGGCACTACAGAGGGTAATACCAAGTAAAAGTATAGTATAGGTCCAAGAGGCTTCTAAACAGCTTCTACCCCCAAGCCATAAGACTCCTGCACATCTAATCAAATGTTATTATCTATGCATAGTCACTTTAAAAACTCTACCTACATGTACATATTACCTCAATTACCTCAACTAACCGGTGACCCCGCACATTGACTGTACCGATGCCCCCTGTATATAGTCTCGCTATTGTTATTTTATTATTGCTCTTTATCTACTTGTAACTTTTATTTCTTATTCATATTTTTTTAACTGCATTGTTGGTTAGGGGATTGTAAGTAAGCATTTCACCTGTTGTATTCTGCACTTGTGACTAATACAATTTGATTTCATCCAGTATAGTTGAACTATCCAAGCCCAGAAGTGCAGTACAGTTTAGCTAGTGTGGAAAGGGGTTTAACATAGAAATATGTCTAACCCAGTGCTCTCTCCCAGGTCCTCTTCAATGGGCACAGCCAGCATGGGCCGGAGTCCCAGGGAGCTCATCTTCTCCATGGAATGGGTGATCTCGCCCTCACTCTCCCCGGCCACAAACTGAGCATATACAGAGGGCCGCAGCAGCAGGGCAAACCCCCTTTTGCCGAGCAGAGTCCGCGCTACAGACATGAGCTGAGAGTGGGAGGAAGAGACAGAAAGAAAAACAGAAAGAAAGAAGGGGAGAATGAGTGAGTCAAAATTATAGGAAAGGGGAGAGCGAGTGAGTGAGTCAGGTACAAATAAAGAGATCGTTTTGGCTAGAGGTAAAGAGAGGGGGATATAAAATTAAAAAGGAGTATGAGAGGCAGAGAAAGAGTGGGCTCTGATTGACAGGGAGGGGAAACCGAGACGGGCAAACACACTTGACTTTTATACATTGACAGACAGCGAGTGCAACAGTGTAAGCATTTGACTGTCTGCACTCACTCACTCACTGATTGAGTTCCAAATGGCACTCTATTCAATATACACTGCTCAAAAAAATAAAGGGAACACTTAAACAACACAATGTAACTCCAAGTCAATCACACTTCTGTGAAATCAAACTGTCCACTTAGGAAGCAACACCGGTTGACAATAAATTTCACATGCTGTTGTGCAAATGGAACAGACAAAAGGTGGAAATTATAGGCAATTAGCAAGACACCCCCCAAAACAGGAGTGATTCTGCAGGTGGTGACCACAGACCACTTCTCAGTTCCTATGTTTCCTGGCTGATGTTTTGGTCACTTTTGAATGCTGGCGGTGTTCTCACTCTAGTGGTAGCATGAGACGGAGTCTACAACCCACACAAGTGGCTCAGGTAGTGCAGTTCATCCAGGATGGCACATCAATGCGAACTGTGGCAAAAAGGTTTGCTGTGTCTGTCAGCGTAGTGTCCAGAGCATGCAGGCGCTACCAGGAGACAGGCCAGTACATCAGGAGACGTGGAGGAGGCCGTAGGAGGGCAACAACCCAGCAGCAGGACCGCTACCTCCGCCTTAGTGCAAGGAGGTGCACTGCCAGAGCCCTGCAAAATGACCTTGCTAATTGCCTATAATTTCCACCTTTTGTCTATTCCATTTGCACAACAGCATGTGAAATTTATAGTCAATCAGTGTTGCTTCCTAAGTGGACAGTTTGATTTCACAGAAGTGTGATTGACTTGGAGTTACATTGTGTTGTTTAAGTGTTCCCTTTATTTTTTTGAGCAGTGTATAATGCACAACATTTGACCAGAGCCCTATGAGCCGGTGTCAAAAGTAGTGACAGCCCTGTGAGCGCATGTCAAAAGTAGTGACACTCACTCATTCACCACTCACTCATTCACCACTCACTCATTCACCACTCACTCATTCACCACTCACTCATTGCCCTCAATTCCTCGCTCTCTCACCCCTTCCCTGGTTCATACTGCTCATGTAGTGTATATCTATTCCCTCCCTCCCTCCCAGTATCTCACCTTCCCACAGTTGTTGACCAGCACTGGGACAGAGCAGAGTTGGAACACCCCTAATGCTCGGAGAAGCTCCCCAAAGCTCTTTACCCTGAAGGCGCTGGGGTCCTCAAAGGTCAACGCAGCGTGGAGGGCATCCGCTGCAAACCCCTGTGACGGTGCCACTGCCAACCGCTCCCCTGTCCTTGGGGCCGCGGTACCCGCAGTACACAACAGCCTCAGCGACAGGAAGTGATGCAATGATGGGCGAAGCAGTGGAGACGTCATCATCGCGGTTGGAGGGCGTCTGGATGGACCCGACGTCTGTATAGATGTGTGTATTTGTATGTGTGTATGTGAATAATGTGCCTGTTAATATGTGTGTGTGTGTGTGCGCGTGTCTGTGGTGTGTTTACTTTCCTTGCTTGCTTAGTTGTGTAGACTCACTTTGCCTTGACCGCTTGTTTATGTATGTGTGACACTGTCAGACTGCTGAACAAGGGAAGATACCCTCAGCTGAGAACCTGCTGAAAGAGAAGAATGAGGGGTAGAGAAAATGTAAACACATACAGAGAAAGAGAAATACAGTACAAGTTAACATTGACCATCAATACAGTTCAGCAATTCACAATTTTTATCCGATAGAGGCTGATAATGAGTATCCCTCCATACACGCATTACATTTACTTTCCACTTAAATTAAAACTTTGACAATTGTACATTATTATAAATCCATGCCTATTAAGTTAACTGTTACTTTCCCCAAATGAGAGTAAACTAAGCCACAAATATGAATTGCTCTGATAGAGATTAGTGGTGGGCACCAATATCGATAATGTTTGATATCGACATGAGCAAGGCATAATGAATAGTTTTATGTAAAAAGCAGTAATGAAGTCCAGTCTGGTGATACAGAAAATATTGTCACCACATATGGTTTGTTTACATAGCAGTTTAGGATAATTAACGTGGCAGGTTAGGTGAATAAACATGGCAGGTTAGGAGAATGAGGTTAAGGTAAGGAAACGGGTTTGGTGCATTATTTTTCAATGAAAAATGTGCATGAAAATGAGTCGTCTCTCGTTGAATGACAACAAAGCCTTTATTGAAGAATCGCTACTGTTGACCAATCACCGACGAAGGGGCGTAGACTTTGGCTCCGAATTTCGGCTTGCCTCCAGAAAAAAAATGATGAGTACCTGAACAGTCGAAAAAACCCTCACTGAAGTCCAAAACTAACAAAAACGTCACAAATTGTCGTCATAATATATGCACAAACTCTACTGAACTGTTTCGGCTAGGAAGCATGAGGACGCCTTTAGGATTAGCTACAATGTCAACAGCTGTTGTCCTCGACGCGACCACTAGATAGAGCGGTAGCCCTACTCCATCTAGCCACAACGGTAGAAACGTAAACAAACCACCTGTGGCAACAAATCATCAGTATCATGACACCTTCATGCACAAAACCCTCTCACAGACCTTCTCACAGGCTCTCAACTTATTATACTTAATTGCCTGCTGATAGATCATCAAAGGATGTCTCTCTGTTTCTCTCCAAATGTGAAGTAGAGCCATTTTTTACATTCAGCAATACTAGGTCAAGGGAAATATTGTATTCTTTCTAAAGAAATATATCTACATATATTTCAGGATGTTGTGTTTCCCTGGAAATAATCAGAATGAATGTAAACATAAAAGTTTTGAAAACATAGCTTGTCTAAAAAAAGTGATCTCTTGGCACAACTTACCCCGGATATAGGGTAAGTTGAGTATGAGGACAGGGTAAGTTGAGCTGCCTTGGGGTAAGTGGGTGTTGGTGCTAGTAGGTAAAAGTTTGATTAATGGAATGGGGTGTGGTATATTGTATATCTTAAATGTATGTCTACATTGATATATACAGGTAACCAAAATAATGGAAACACCAACATAAAGTGTCTTTGGACCACCACGAGCCACCAAAGCAGCTTCAATGTCCATTGGCATAGATTCTACAAATGTCTGGAACACTATTGGAGGGTGGCACCATTCTTCAGAGAGAAATTCCATCATTTGGTGTTTTGTTGATTGTGGTGGAAAACACTGTCAAATCAAATCAAATTGTATTTGTCACATGCACAGAATACAACCGTACTGTGAAATGCTTACTTACAGGCCCTTAAAACTTCTTAAAGCATTGTTGGTTAAGAAAAAATACATGTCAAGAAAAAAATTGAAGATAAAAGTAACAATTAATTAAACAGCAGCGGTAAAATAACAATGGCGAGGCTATATACAGGGGGTACCGGTACAGAGTCAATGTGCGGGGGCACCGGTTAGTCGAGGTAATTGAGGTAATATGTACATGTAGGTAGAGTTAAAGTGACTATGCGTAGATAATAAACAGAGAGTAGCAGCAGCGTAAAAGAGGGTTCTGGGTAGCCTTTTGATTAGCTGTTCAGGAGTCTTATGGCTTGGGAGTAAAAGCAGAAGCCTCTTGGACCTAGACTTGGCGCTCCAGTACCACTTGCCTTGCGGAAGCAGAGAGAACAGTCTATGACTAGGCTGGCTGGAGTCTTTAAAAAAAAAAAAAAAATGCATTCTTTTTTTTTACTTTTAATTTTATCCCATTTTCTCCCCAATTTTCGTGGTATCCAATCGCTAGTAATTACTATCTTGTCTCATCGCTACAACTCCCGTACGGGCTTGGGAGAGACGAAGGTCGAAAGCCATGCGTCCTCCGAAGCACAACCCAACCAAGCCGCACTGCTTCTTAACACAGCGCGCCTCCAACCCGGAAGCCAGCCGCACCAATGTGTCGGAGGAAACACCGTGTACCTGGCCCCCTTGGTTAGCGCGCACTGCGCCCGGCCCGCCACAGGAGTCGCTGGAGCGCGATGAGACAAGGATATCCCTACCGGCCAAACCCTCCCTAACCCGGACGATGCTATGCCAATTGTGCGTCGCCCCACGGACCTCCCGGTCGCGGCCGGCTGCGACAGAGCCTGGGCGCGAACCCAGAGACTCTGGTGGCGCAGCTAGCACTGCGATGCAGTGCCCTAGACCACTGTGCCAACCAGGAGGCCCTCCTGGCTGGAGTCTTTGACAATTTTGAGGGCCTTCCTCTGACACCGCCTTGTATAGAGGTCCTGAAAGGCAGGAAGCTTGGCCCCAGTGATGTACTGGGCCATCGCACTACCCTCTGTAGCACCTTGCGGTCGGAGGCCGAGCAGTTGCCATACCAGGCAGTGATGCAACCAGTCAGGATGCTCTCGTTGGTGCAGCTGTAGAACCTTTTGAAGATCTTTTCAGTCTCCTGGGGGAATAGGCATTGTCGTGCCCTATTCACGACTGTCTTATTGTGTTTGGACCATGTTAGTTTGTTGGTGATGTGGTCACCAAGGAACTTGATGCTCTCAACCTGCTCCACTACAGCCTTGTCGATGAGAATGGGGGCGTGCTCGGTTCTCCTTATCCTGTAGTCCACAATCATCTCCTTTGTCTTGATCACGTTGAGGGAGAGGTTGTTGTCCTCGCACCACACGGCCAGGTCTCTGACCTCCTCCCTGTAGGCTGTCACATCGTTGTTGGTGATCAGGCCTACTACTGTTGTGTCATCAGCAAACTTAATGATGGTGTTGGAGTCGTACCTGGCCGTGCAGTCATGGGTGAACAGGGAGTACAGGAGGGGACTGAACAGGGAGTACAGGAGGGAACTGAGCAGGGAGTACAGGAGGGGACTGAACAGGGAGTACAGGAGGGGACTGAGCACACACCCCTGAGGGGCCCCGTGTTGAGGATCAGCGAGGCGGATGTGTTGTTACCTACCCTTACCACCTGGGGGCGTCCCGTCTGGAAGTCCAGGATCTAGTTGCAGAAGGAGGTGTTTAGTCCCAGTGTCCTTAGCTTAGTGATGAGCATTGAGGGCACTACGGTGTTGAACGCTGAGCTGTAGTCAATGAATAGCATTCTCACATAGGTGCTCCTTTTGTCCAGGTGGGAAAGGGCAGTGTCTGTGGATCTGTTAGAGCAGTTTTCAAATTGGAGTGGGCCTAGGGTTTCTGGGATAATGTGGTTGATGTGAGCCATGACCTGTCTTTCCAAGCACTTCATGGCTACAGACGTGAGGGCAAGGGTTGGTAATCATTTAGGCAGGTTCCTTAGTGTTCTTGGGCACAGGGACTATGGTGGTCTGCTTGAAACATGTTGGTATTACAGACTCCGTCAGGGACAAGTTGAAAATGTCAGTGAAGACACCTGCCAGTTCGTCAGCGCATGCTCGGAGTACAAGTCCTGGAAATCCGTCTGGCCTTGCGGCCTGTGAATGTTGACCTGTTTAAAGGTCTTACTCACATCGGCTACGGAGAGCGTGATCACACAGTCGTCCGGAACAGCTGATGCGCTCATGCATTTTTCAGTGTTACTTGCCTCGAAGCGAGCATAGAAGTAATTTAGCTCGTCTGGTAGGCTTGTGTCACTGGGCAGCTCGCAGCTGTTGCTTCCCTTTGTAGTCTGTAATAGTTTGCAAGTCCTGCCATATCCGACGAGCATCGGAGCTGGTGTAGTACGATTCAATCTTAGTCCTGTATTGATGCTTTGTCTAGCAGGATTTCTTATAAGCTGGGTTAAAGGGGTTAAAGTCCCGCTCCTTGAAAGCGGCAGCTCTACCCTTTAGCTCAGTGCGGATGTTGCCTGTAATCCATGGCTTCTGGCTGGGGTATGTACGTACGGTCACTGTGGGGATGACGTCATCGATGCACTTACTGATGAAGTCAGTGACTGAAGTGGTGTACTCCTCAATGCCATAGGAAGAATCCCGAACATAATCCAGTCTGTGCTAGCAAAACAGTCCTGTAACTTAGCATTTGCTTCGTCTGACCACTTTCTTATTGACCGAGTCACTGCTTCGGTTTTTATTTGTAAACAGTGTGGAAGGACCACCAGGGAGCAGGCGACTGATTGTAGCCCAGGCCAGCATGTGAGTACAGGGGATCAGATGCAGTTAATCACACCTGGCGGCACTAATCACCTATTCTCTTCCTCCTACATAAGATACGGGAGAACCAGTAGTAGGGGGAGCTCGTGGGAAAATGACGTGTTGATTCTCCAAACGGAGGACTTACTTGATAGACGAGAGACGAAAGGAACGGACTACCTCTTGGCAATGGCAAACACTGATTCTCTCCACCAGCAGAAATGAACTCTCCACAAACGTATGGTTAAGACGGCGACACACTCTTGATGTATGTTATAGTTAAAAGTGACCTTGTTTTCCTTATTCCTTTAAAGAAGATGTGTGTTATCCTTTTGAGATCATCCTTGGTTGTGGGAGAAGAAAAGATACCTCCATAGAGAACTTTGTTCTATGTTCTGCTCCCGACTCGTTTATTCCACTTTTCCGCAACAGACAAAAAATACTTGGTCCGCTCACAGCAGGAATCAGGAGGATAGAATTATGGTCAGATTTGCCAAATGGGGGGCGAGGGAGAGCTTTGTACAAGTCTCTGTGTGTCGAGTAAAGGTGGTCTAGAGTTTTTTCCCACTCTGGTTGCACATTTAACATGAGGTAAAAAGTTTCCCTGCATTAAAGTCCCCGAGACTGCCTCTGGATGAGCGTTTTTCTGTTTGCTTATGGCGGAATACCGCTCATTGAGTGCAGTCTTAGTGCCACATCGGTATATGGTGGTATGCAGAGAGCTACGAAAAATACAGATGAAAACTCTCTTGGTAGATATTGTGGTCTACAGCTTTTCATGACCTTAGGTGAGCAAAACCTTGAGACTTCCTTAGATATTGTGCACCAGCTGATGTTTACAAAATACATAGACCACAGACCATTATCTTACCAGAGGCCGCTTGTTCTATCCTGCCGAAAGGGCTTAAAACCTGCCATCTGTATGTTATTCATGTCGTCGTTCAGCCACGACTCGGTGAAACATAAGATATTAAAGTTTTTAATGTCCCGTTGGTAGGATATATGTGCTAGTAGCTCTTCTATTTTATTATCCAATGATTGTACTTTGGCTAATAGGACTGATCACCATCGGCAGATTATCCACTCGTCGTCGGATCCTTATAAGGCACCCCAATCTTCGTCTCTTTCTCCTGCGAATGACGGGGAGGGACTTGTCGGGCATCTGAAGTAAATCCTTCCCGTCTGACTCGTTGGAGAAAAAGTATTCCTCCAGTACGGGGTGAGTAATCGCTGTCCTTTTCAGTCATAAGACACAGTGACAGAAACAAACACAATTGGTTAGATCGTAAAACGGCAGCTATCACCTCGCGCCGCTCCAGAATCTTGCATAAATGTTCAATTGGGTTGAGATCTGGAGACCGAGACGGCTATTGCATATGGTTTACATCGTTTTCATGCTCATCAAACCATTCAGTGACTACTCGTGCCCTGTGGATGGAGGCATTGTCATCCGCTCCCATCAGGATAGAGATGATTCACCATAGGTTGAATGTGATCACTCAGAATGGCTTTGTATTTACTGCCGTTTACCTTGCCCTCTAAGGGGTTGAGTGGACCTAAACGATGACAGGAAAATCCACCCCATACCATAACAGCCGCCAGAGCCCTCATTTACTCAAGTGTTGCCATTATTTTGTCAGTTACTTGTAGATTCCTCTGTTCAACATCACTTACCCTTCCATTTCTCGACCAATTGTCTGGGACATGGATGTTGTTTCGATATGCCAATTCGTAGGCAAGTTCTCTGCATTTGAGGCTACTAAGACCGTGAAACTGGTCTGCGAAATTCGTGACATGTTTAGCAAGCTCAGACTCCATGTCATCAGATAAGACCAGTATGCCTCTGCTACTCTATCATAGCCTCTCTTTCACACAGGTACTTGTTCTTTACATTTTGTTGCCAATTGTACCTCTTCAGTGTCAGTCTATTTTTTCAACTCTTGCTTCTGCTCAAATGGATTTCTTACCTTCTCTCACTTCCTTGGCTGCTCTGTCAAGAACCTCAAGCGGGGCTTGACCCCTGCTTGATTTACATTTGTATACATGGGGCATGATGATGTCTGCTCTTTAACAAAAATGCAGTTTTGAATTCATATGCATGACACATTGAAAAAATACTATGCATATTATGCATAAAACTGACAATGTAAACAAAGCAAACATTTTGACTATATAGCCCACAAAGCTGCAAATATTCACTTTCATGCTAGGTTTAGGGCACTTAATTCCATGGAGTGTCTGCAGGAACTCCCCTCAGACACTAGGCCCTCCATGGAATGAGTTTGACACCCCTGTTTTAGGGCGTCATATTGTAGCTTATAGAGACCCCAAATGATGAATAAAATAATCTTCTACTTTGATTTAGATACAAACATCATGAAACCTATAGCAAATTATTTGGACTTTGTGAAATCAGTTTTTTGGACCTAGGTTGCTTACCACTTTTTCCATGTGGTTTCCTCCTTCGCAGACTTCATGAAATGATGACCTCTTCCTAAATATTTGGTTTCATGATTCATTTTGTGTATGGTTTCACAGAAACAAGGGGCGGCTCAACTAAACCTTTGGATCAACTTACCCTACTTTCCCCTACTCTGTGTGCCTCCATTCTCTCCCTGCTTAAACCGTCCTCTGTTGCAAATTCCCATGAACTCTATTTAAGTGATGCTGACTTACAAAGAAGTACTACTCAATGTATGACATGTTTGTGGTTTTTGTTGCATTATTTTGCTGATTCAGAGCAGTAAGATTGCACTTGAACATCAGGCGAGTATTGTCTAGCTAAGATAAAACCTGATGTCCATATACTGTACATAGAAGTGAGTGTTGAACTGCAGAAATACAAGTTTATCGTTGTGGAGTAAACAACACGACACCATGTCCAGATGAAGGTGAAACTGTTTTTTAAAATTGTTAACAGTGTAACCTAGATTCCTGCACTGTTTCTGTAGGGTAGACTGGGGACAGTTGTAACGCATTTTGGAGTTGTTTATTAAAATTGGATTTATTCTAAAACTGTTTGATGTAGAGAGTTCTACATTTCACAAAGGTAACTTACATTTATTTGCCTGCTAACTATTAGTATAGTTTAGACACCTGTGCTAAATGTGGAATTTTTACAATTCTGTCTTAATCCAAAAAAGTCCTGATGTTACAACTAACCGCAATAGCAGGGTTAATAGTAATGTTATATGGGACAGTTGTAACACTTTAACGTAACACAAGTGGTCATTCAGCAATGTTATGATTTGAAACTTATATTTGGATGAAAATACACTAAATTGACAAAAAAACATTTGATCTTTTAGGCATGTCACTCAGTAGAAATATGCATATTTTGTATAACAGTAGTACTCAAACAAAATGTAAGAATGACAATTGTCTGAGGTATTATCTTAGTTGCACTGCCACAGTTGATTTAAAGAAGTGAAATTTGATATGTGAATGTCTATATACTATAAAATTAGTTTTTTTGTTATTTAAAATGCAAATCAATATAAAAGATATATATATAGGTGCCCATCGCTAATAAAGACCAAGACAGAAAAAGCAAAGGAAACCTTACCGTATGTCCAGAGTACACGGTCTGTCACCAGTCGATTGACAAATGTCATCTAGAGGGAGGTTCTATGGGGGTGGACACAAACGTGTTGTACCATTTATTGGGTAACTAGCTAGTTAATGAGTGGCTAACTTGAGTAAACATCAGATTCACCTCGGAGAGCACAAATAATTGGTGTCAAGTCCAAGTTGGATCCAAAATGTAATTGTCAAGCCCTTTCAAATCAGTGTCAAGCCCATGTTGGATCCCAGTCATTGGCAAAACCTTACAAATCAATGGTTGTAGTAATGTCAAGCCCGCGTTGGATCCAAAGTATCATCGGCAATACCGTACAGATCAATGGTTGTAGTAGTTCCATCTGACAGACGAGTGAAAGATTTCAGAGCTTTTAATTCATCAAAACAAAACGGCACTAGTTTCTCTGCTGATGAGTAACCCCAATGAAATTGACATGCAAAAATCAACCCACATTTTTTTTCTACTCACTGGTTTTCTATGAAGATAAATGCTTTTCACAAAGTGCATTGTTACTCCAGTTATTAACCAACAATGTAGCTCAAAGTTGCAATCTGTGATTGCTACATCAATTTTTGTACTTTTAAATTAATTATATTGTACACCCATTGATAAAATTGACAAGGTATAATTGACTCGACAACCAATATAAAAATCATTGACCTCGATTAACTTAAAAACAGGAAATCATTCAAAATGTCAGACCATTTGTGTAGCTATACCACTTGTGGCAATATTTTGTTTTATTCATATTGTATAAGCCAGGTATTTTCTCCTCTCTGCTCATTTTGGACCAAAAATTGGAAATAAACTCCGTCTTCTTTTTCCCCAGACCCCAACTTCTCTTCTGTTCCCCCCTTTTCCCAGACCAAGAGAATGGAAACCACCCAAAATAAAGGTGGCGTTCCTGCCTGTCAACATCGCAGACCCCTGCTGGAACTCACAATGCTTGGGTAGGTGTTTAACTTATCAGCTACCACTTCATATGACATAGCAATTTGATGCCCGACTACAGTAGTCGGGAAGGAACTTGACTCGACCAATAGATCATAGAGGATGCTGGGAAAACCACAGATGTTAGAATGACCCAGAAATGGCAGAGAGAAAGGGACAGGTGTTAAACAGATAGTTGTTTAGAGGAGTTGGAGGTAAAAGACTTTGCCCCAAGGTAGACCAAGCTAACTGTCCCAGAGGAAAATATTAACTCCAGACTGCCTTGAATAGTTGTGTGTTATGTTCGCCTCAAAGTTTGCTATGTTCCTTGACAGATGGTACTGGACGACATGTTTCCCCATGACGGTGTGCACCATCATTCAACAGCCTTTGACGTGGTTGCACCTGTTCAGGAGCGAAAGTAGATTTAATTTCCCGGTACAGAACATTTCTTATTTTGCGCGTGCACCAATTTTTGGGGGGAGGGAACCTCAACATGGAGTTTCCACATGTAATTCTATTAATTTAAATAGGATATCAGGGCCTAATAGTAAAGATGTGTCGTTTAACTTTTAAAATGGACTGGCATTAAACATAACCAGTCATGTTATCAGCTGATTGACAATCACTTCAAAAGGCTTGCTCACATTCGTCCACTAAAATAATTCCTGCATCCATACTGCGCTGCTTTCAAGGAGCAGGACTCTAACTCAGAAGCTTATAAGAAATCCCGCTATGCCCTCCGACGAACCATCAAACAGGCAAAGTGTCAATACAGGACTAAGATTGAAAGACCACACCGGCTCCGACGCTCGTTGGATGTGGCAGGGCTTGCAAACTATTACAGACTACAAAAGGGAAGCACAGCTGCAAACTGCCCAGGGACACAAGCCTACCAGACAAGCTAAATTACTTCTGTTTGCTTCAAGGCAAGTAACACTGAAACACGCATGAGAGCATCAGCTGTTCCGGGCGACTGATCACTCTCCATAGTCGATGTAAGACCTTTAAAACAGGTCAACATTCACAAGGCCGCAGGGCCAGACGGATTACCAGGACGTATTCTCCGAGCATGCGCTGACCAACTGGCAAGACTCTTCACCGACATTTCCAACCTCTCCTTGTCTGAATCTGTAATACCAACATGTTTCAAGCAGACCACCATAATCCCTGTGGTGCGTAAATGACCGACCCGTAGCACTCACGTCTGTAGCCATGAAGTGCTTTGAAAGGCCCGTCATGACCCACAGCACCATTAACCCTAGGCCCACTCTCCAATTTGCATACCACCCCAACAGATGATGCACTCTCTATTCGAGTTCCAGAGGATGTTGGGGCAAACCGTGCCTAGTCTAAAGTCATTGAATACCTTATTCAGAGGATTGTTTTTTATTAATACATGCCAAACTTCAGAAAATGTGGGAACATGTTGAAAACCAACTGAACAGACAAATAGAATGGGGAAATTAATGTGTGCAGAAAAGATTAAAGCAGATCAAGCAGCAATCACTGAAAATGTGTGTACACACACACTAGATGCTGTAGTCGTTACCATTTTTCAGTCAAACAGTCAAAGCATGTATTCATTCAATAATGTTTATTTCGCTGGTTACCACTGACAAAAACGTCACTTGACACATCTGCCCCGACTACACTGCCAAAAGAAAACCTGTCACACTGCAAATGCAGTAATCTTGTCAATACACAATTATTAAAAACTCAATTAGTCGAAAAAGCAGTCACACTCGACAAAAAGAGTAGTCAATAGTGATATTACACTACAAAGTATTCATACATACGGAAGCTGACAGTTTTCAAGCAGGGAAAGCGGATTAATGTGGTACAAAGGGAGAATAGTGTAGTAGAGGAGCAATGTCAAGTGATGTAACCCAAGATGATGTTTGGAATGAAGACTGGCTGGCTCTGTTACACCAGGTTCCTTTGGCTCAGTAGTCTCTCCTATCCTGGTTCTGGTAGCCCCCTTTGTAGCCCCCCCTGTAGCCTCCCTGGTAGCCCCCGCCTCCCTGGTAACCCCCGCCTCCCTGGTAGCCCCCGCCTCCCTGGTAGCCCCCGCCTCCCTGGTAGCCCCCGCCTCCCTGGTAGCCCCCGCCTCCCTGGTAGCCTCCCCTGTTCTGGCCCTGGTAGCCACCACCACCTCCTCTGTTTCCGTCTGTGGAGAGGACCAGAGATGGACAAAAAAAATAACAAGTCAGAGATTAAATTAGGAAAATGTGACCAGAACAGTGACACTACAATGTCCAGACAAAATGAGCTGACTAGACATATCACAATATACGTGGGCTAATACTAACAAGTTGTGCGAAGAACAGAAGTGAAAGACTGCGAGAGAGAATGGTGTGTGCGCGCGTGGGGGGGGTAGAGTAGCCAAAAGGCTCAGGCATGGAGAGGGAGGATGAGAGGGGACTGCGGGTCACAGACTGTGGCTTTAACAAACAAACTAAAGTAGAATTCTGATATTTATAGGATAAAGGAGGCATAAATCCATAAGCACCTCGGTTGTAACCGCCCCTCTGTTGGTAACCGCCTCCATCTGAAACCAACCAGAAACGGTAAACATCAGCCAGGCATGTCCAGTATAACCTTCAAATGACTTTTTTTTGCATTTCTGCTTATGCAGTGGTTAGTTGTTTTTATTTCCATGCAGATTTAAAGGTACTTTTTTACTGGATTCAAATACATGTTCATTCTGTTTCAGAGTTTTAGCGATCAAGCGATCCACAAAGAAATTTTTTTTTCCCCAAAAGAAAAATAAAGTTAATTTAATAGGTTTGAAATACCGGTTTCTTTAGACCTACCTAAATATACCCAATGCATTTTTATATATATATTTTTTTGTAAAAAAAAAAAAATATATATATATATATATTTTTTTTTTTACAATGGTATATATTAAATGGAGTTAGTACTTAAAGTAGATTTTTACATTTGGATTCTATAGGCATGAAATCCCATTGGTTCTAGACTACAGTTAATAGTGCCCAAGGCTCGGACATTGCGGAACGGGAGAAAAAGGGGAGAGCAGCTTACTGAAGGTGGCTTTTAGAATAAACAGAAGAAAAATTGATAAGAGAAAATAAAGGTGGTATAAAATGGTTGATAAGCACCTCGGTTGTAACCGCCCCTCTGTTGGTAACCGCCGCCATCTGAAACCAACCAGAAACTGTAAGCACGAGCAAATCCACAATTCAATGTGGCCAATATAATTCACAACTTACTTATGCACTTCTATAACTACAGTTATAATGTCTATACATTTGTGTTCTTTAGGTGTTTGTCACTAGACATTGCATGCGGGCTTAGGTAAAAAATATAATATAATCTCATCATAGCAAGAAGCTGTTATTTGGTTCAAATACATGTTCTTTCAGTTTCATAGTTTTAGCTAGAGCAATCCAAAGCTGAAATGTATTAAACACAAAAAAACTATGACACAGTATGTACACAGTACAGTAATAAATACATTGTGTTCTTAGAAATTCTAACTTATAGTATCCCAATGTTTCTGAAGAATTGCCTAAAGACAACCAACGCATATTACTGTGATGGTATACATTACATAAAATTATTACACGTTACAATGTAGACGTTAAAAAGATAGTTGTTGCCGCCACCTGGGGTCAAATCCAGATGTCTTATCATTCATAGACAGAGGGGAGAGCTGCTCACTGATAGTGACTTTAAAAATAGCAGGACACCCCCCCCCCCCCCAAAAAAAGACTTCCATTAGAAAATAGAGGTATAAATTGGGTCATAAGCACCTCTGTTGTAACCTCCCTGCTTCTGTTGGTAGCCGCCTCTCTGACCATCTGAAAACACACAACAGTTTAGACAGACACAAAGCTGTGACACGTCTTGGGCATACACACACACACAAAGGGGATAAAAAAAAACATTTGACTACATACATATACTATTTGTTTCTCACTCACATAAACACTGAAATATGACAAATACAGTCGCTCTCATAATATTCCGACAATCATGCATTTCAATCAGTTATTTCAAACACCTCGGTTGTAACCGCCTTGCTTCTGTTGGTAACTGCCTCTCTGGTCTGAAACCGTACAGTGAAAACAGTTTAGAAAACACAGCTGTGGCATGCAATGAGCGTGGGAGTAGACAAACACATTTTTTTTTTTTTAAATCATACAAAATATAAAGTGCCGTCAAAGTATTCAGACCCCTTGACTTTTCCCAGATTGTTACATTACAGCCTTATTTTAATGACAATGCAAAAACTGAAATATCATATTTACATAAGTATTCAGACCCTTTACTCAGTACTTTGATGAAGCATCTTTGGCAGTGATTACAACCTCGAGTCTTCTTGGGTATGACGCTACAAGCTTGGCACACCTGTATTTGGGGAGTTTCTCCCATTCTTCTCTGCAGATCTTCTCAAGCTCTTTCAGGTACGATGGGGAGGGTTGCCGCTAAGCTATTTTCGGGTCTCTCCAGAGATGGTCGATCGGGTTCAGGTCCGGGCTCAGTCCACTCAAGGACATAGACTTGTCCCGAAGCCACTCCTGCGTTTTCTTGGCTGTGTGCTTCGCCACAGTCTGAGGCCCTGAGCACCCTGGAGCTGGTTTCCATCAAGGATCTTCCCAGTCGCTCCCGCTGAAAAACATCCCCACAGCATGATGCTTCCACCACCATGCTTCACCGTAGGGATGGGGCTAGGTTTCCTCTAGACGGGATGCTTGGCATTAAGGCCACAGAGTTCAATCTTGGTTTCATCAGACCAGAGAATCTCGTTTCTAATGCTCTGAGAGTCTTTAGGTGCCTTTTGGCAAACTCCAAGCGGGCTGTCATGTGCCTTTTACAGAGGAGTGGCTTCCGTCTGGCCAGTGTACCATAAAATGCCCAATTGGTTGAGTGCTGCAGAGATGGTTGTCCTTCTGGAAGGTTCTCCCATCTCCACAGAGGAAATATAGAGCTCTATCGGTGACCGTCGGGTTCTTGGTCACCTCCCTGACCAAGGCCTTTCTCCCCTGATTGCCCAGTTTGGCCGGGCAGCCGGCTCTAGGAAGAGTCTTGGTGGTTCCAAACGTCTTCCATTTACGAATGATGGAGGCCACTGTGTTCTTCAATGCTGCAGAAATGTTTTAGTACCCTTCTCCAGATCTGTGACTTGACACAATCCTGTCTTGGAGCTCTATGGACAATTCCTTCGACCTCAACCATGGGACCTTAGACAGGTGTGTGCCTTTCCAAATATTTATCGTTGTTTATTGAACCTATATTTAACCAGGCAAGTCATTTAAGAACAAATTCTTATTTACAAAGACGGCCTACCCGGCCAAACCTGGACGACGCCGGACCAATTGTGCACCGCCCTATGGGACTCCCAATCACGGCCGGATGTGATACAGCCTGGATCATGTCCAATCTATTGAATTTCCCATAGGATGACTCCAATCAAGATGTAGAAACATCTCAAGGATGATCAATGGAAACAGGACACTGAATTTCACGTCCCATAGCAAAGGGTCTGAATACTTACATGACGGCTTACCCCGGCCAAACAGATATGGTATCTGTTTATTTTTTATACATATGCAAACATTTCTATAAAAAAAATGTTTTTCGCTTGCTCATTATGGGGTAGTGTGTAGATTGACGAGGGTAAAAAATATTGAATCCATTTTAGAATAAGGCTGTAACGTAACAAAAATGTGGGAAAAGGGAAGGGGTCTGAATACTTTCCGAATGCGCCGTACATATGTATCGTGTGAGAAATAAAATATGTCTATTGCCTCCAGGCGCACATGCACACCAATATCTTTTTCACACTATCGTGCCAGCCATACTTGTATTGGGCTAGCTTAACATTTTATTTTCACATTCTCTCAAGCACGGTTCCAGGATTTATAGTGGATGTGTATCCAGGCCATCGCAATACAGCTTGGCTGGGCCCAGTACTGTGAAATAGGCAATACACTCAAACGTCTTAACACATTCAATAAATCATGCATCATAATTAACTTTCAATATTGGGGGGGGGGGGGGGGGGGATAACTTAAACATTCAGGACAGCGGCTTCCTGCGATGCATCTACTGTAAGAAACATGCAGGTTGGCTAAGGATAATATTGTGGTCAGTGGTACGGAGAAACACTTACCTCTGTTGTAACCACCCTGCTTCTGCTGGTAGCCACCTTTCTGATCTGTAAGACACACACACATACAGGGCCCAACAAATCACTTACAGTCGGTGTTACTTGTGGTATGAGGTGCCTTATGTGTCGTGTCCCAAGGCACCAAGAGGATTCAGTAAGTGGCATAGTGGCAATTTTCATCTCACTTAACTGGGCATATTTAAACAAAATACTGATACATAATCAGTTTGCTAGTATTTGTGATCGTTGGGACTATGTAGGAGTAAGGCATATAAGTCTACTCCATGCGTCCAAATTAACAAAATCAGGGCTCTCCCTAGGATTTTGTGACAAGGCTGTGCTGGTGTAGGCCTGATGGGTAGAGGGGAGGTCCGAAGTTGGAGCATTTAGCATTCTTTAAAAACCTGTAACTGCCATTTCCTGAAACAGTCCAAAATTATATAAAAACATGAAGCCAACACAGAAGTCCTGTTTGATCCTAAATGAAATTGAGCTCGTCGCAATTATTTTAGGTACAATTTAGGGGTAACGATCATTCTTATTAAATATGTGGATAGTCGTAAACCGTCTTAATTTTGTTTGGGAACAAAACTCAGAAAAATGCATTTGCTGGATACTTACTGTAGGCTCATTGTAATATGAAACAACTAGGCCTATAGTAGCTTTTTTCAGATCTCCATCCCTGACAACCAGTCAAGTTTGGTCTGACTACCAGGCTACCATTCATTCAACATGCCTTGTCGTCATTGGTGAACTGACCAGTTCTAGTTGAGGTAGTTTTTCATACCAGTGTACTTTGGCCTCAAAATGTGTGTATGATAGGCAAAATGCGTGCAGGTTGGCAGGTCTGCATGCATTCTATGGGGCAGCCCCACTAACCTCTGTTGAAGTAGCCACCATACACGCCCTGCTTGAGGTCAAAGATGCGCTCATTGTTCTCCACCAGGCCGCCCAGCTTCTCGGCCAGCTGCAGGGCCATGTTCTGCAGGGAGGTGGGCTCTGTGCGGTGCATCACCACAGTCTGGGTGGGCTGGTCCAGGGACGCCTGTGTGAGGGGAGACATGACACACACGGACAGACAGATACACAGGAGAAAGCCATTCAGACACAGACATGAACATATTACACCTTCATATTTATACATCATATCATGTAGCTTAATTAAATCTATGGGGCTGTACGTCTACACACGGCAACGCACAGCCCTTTGAGATCACCGACGCCGTGGGTTTTACCATGAGCTCCTCGTTGATGATCATCTTGCTGATGATGCTGTGCACTGTGGGCAGCTCCAGCTCAAACATCTCATTCAGCGTCTCCATACTGACACACAAAGAGGGGGGGGGGGGGGGGGGGGATCTCTGAATTGTATTTATCCATTCTTTAACCAGGTTAGACAATTATATGAGGAGGCACAGTAGATGTAGCCTGGTCCCAGACCATTTTTTCGCCAGAATTTCTGGGGACCCAACCCCAAATCTAATGACGCAACCTTCAAATGAAAATACGGTACATTCCAAAAAAAGATGCACGCATTAGATACAAATGAATACCACACAGGCTACTAAAACAGAGACATGGACAAAACCAAAGACAACCAAATGCCTTTACTGAAAGGAAACGTGATTTCTACCTAACGCCAATCAAATGTGAATGCCGAATTTGGCAAAAACCAAAATGTGAAGTTCGCCTGACTTAAATAGTGAACAAGATGGGATTTTGGAAGGCTGGCTACTTTCGAAACAAGTCTAGAGTAATCTCCATGGTCATTGCTGTTGGCTATACAACGCAAACAGTCAGGGACCAGGCTACAGTAGTTAAGAATCTCCACTAAATGTGCTTTTTAGTCCAAGACAAACTGGGAAACCACCTCCAACAGTCTTAAAAGTCATTACCTGATGGAGTCATAAACGCTGCTGTAGGTGAACAGGTAGGTCCTCAGAGACTCCTCCTGGATCTTCCTGCAACCACAAACCATCAGGAAACGTTACAGGAATGCTACCTCCGAAGGACGCACTGTGTTGCCGAAACGTTAGTTCAGTCATGAAATAACCAATTATAGTAATAGTGAAAAAAACCAACTTAATTTTTATAAAGAAAGCTACTAAAAGGTAGTGTTTTATTAGCCATTTGAGGATCTTGATTGAATTCATTTTATTAAACCATTCCAGGCCGAGATTGGATGATACTGACTACTGATCAAACCAGGGACAGTTGAACAAGAGGGGTGTTGACGCAGACCTTAATTAGTGTCAATTTTCGAAAAAAACTCACCGGACGAGCATCTCTCGTACACACTGTGTCTCGGGGAACAGATCCCACACCTTGCTGTTCATCTTCTCGTTGATGATGAACGAGTGGCAGGTGCGCCAGTCGCCCATCTTCATGGACTTGCTGGCCGCCACCACGTGCTCGCGCATGCTCTCTGGGGGTCCTGGAGGATGCACGGAGGGGGACGGATTCGTTTAGTGTTTGTATGGCCATTTGTTGTGTCTGTACAGCTAATAGAGACAAGTACCAATACAATCTTAACTTAAGCCGTGTTTATCTCAATGTCAAATCATTTCTGGGTAACCAAGTACCTTACTAGGACCCTGTTTCTATTAAAATGATCAAAAAGGGCGAAGGAGAAAAAAAAGCTTCGAAAAATAGCAATTTCTCAAGCGAGAAATTGGTCAGAGAGAGTGGTCTGAGTGGGGAGGGGAACACCTAAACCTCTCTGCCAATAACCAGTTTTCAAACTGTTTCTTATTGCGCAGAAATAAATATAGCTGAGTAGCAGGTGAGATCCTCCTTTTTTCATCTGCGCCACAGGTGAAATCCCGCCCAAACTCTGTAGGCCATGGGCTCTCCAATCATGTTCCTGCAGCTTAAAAATGGGGAAAGCCAAGTGAAATCTGTTCGGGAACGTCGATAGCAACATGTTTTCCCGACAAAACATTTGCTAAAGTGTCGTTAGTGAGTTGGGTACTACCAACGCATGTCCAGAGTGCATAAGAGGAGATTACCGTGACTCAACGGTCATGTGAATATTTGACTGCCTGTGGCGGTAATACGGTCACCACAACATCTCTAAATAATCACTGTGTTGACATCTCAGGATTACTGGATATTTGAGGCCAATCAAAATAAAACAACCTTTTTTTGCCCATCTTAAGTCTTGTCTCTTTTTTTTAGGCATGAGTAACTTGTGCCCACCCACCCTTTGGTCCTAAACTAGGCAGAGTTAATTATGGCACGCAACGGAAAACTTTATAAAACCAAAATTAGTTTCTTTTTGAAAAGTTCCAGGTAGTCCGTGTCTGCTTTCTTCCATTTGGGGCCTAATGAACACAACCCTGCTTTGTCACCAGTCTGCTGTACGCACCGAGAAGGGGCTGCCTCTCGCCCACCCTCAGCTGGTGGTGAAACTGCTTGCTGATCATCCTGCGGCGGGCGTCAAACTCGTGGGCCGCCATGTAGGGGATCTCCAGCAGCATGGCAGACACCAGGTACACGCACTCCAGCAGCTCCAGGTTAATGTGCATGTGGAAGGGCACCTGGAACAAGATGGATAACAATGTCATGTCGAAAACCAACCCTCAGTCAGTGTAGTGCATCAGTGTAATACTGTACAATAGTCAAAACAGGCTCCAGTGCATCATCCTAAACAAACGGGAACATCTTTATTTAATCTTTCCAGACAAATGCTTTACAGCTCGGAACCTACGCGGTCGGGTTTTGCCTAGCCCACATGTTTAGCATAGCATAGCCTACCTGTCTGACTAGCCGAGATTGGTCAACCTGTCGTCTCTTCTCAATCATTTCCTGCTCGGCTGGGTTTATCCTTGCCTAGCATACCTGTGTTGTCTTTTGCTTGATTGGGTTTAGCGTAGCCTTCCTGTCAACTGTTCTGCTGGGTTTAGCCTTCCTGTCAACTGTTCTGCTGGGTTTAGCCTTCCTGTCAGCTGTTCTGCTGGGTTTAGCCTTCCTGTCAGCTGTTCTGCTGGGTTTAGCCTTCCTGTCAGCTGTTCTGCTGGGTTTAGCCTTCCTGTCAGCTGTTCTGCTGGGTTTAGCCTTCCTGTCAGCTGTTCTGCTGGGTTTAGCCTTCCTGTCAGCTGTTCTGCTGGGTTTAGCCTGCCTGTCAACTGTTCTGCTGGGTTTAGCCTGCCTGTCAACTGTTCTGCTGGGTTTAGCCTTCCTATCAGCTGTTCTGCTGGGTTTAGCCTGCCTGTCAACTGTTCTGCTGGGTTTAGCCTGCCTGTCAACTGTTCTGCTGGGTTTAGCCTGCCTGTCAGCTGTTCTGCTGGGTTTAGCCTTCCTGTCAGCTGTTCTGCTGGGTTTAGCCTTCCTGTCAGCTGTTCTGCTGGGTTTAGCCTTCCTGTCAGCTGTTCTGCTGGGTTTAGCCTTCCTGTCAGCTGTTCTGCTGGGTTTAGCCTTCCTGTCAACTGTTCTGCTGGGTTTAGCCTTCCTGTCAACTGTTCTGCTGGGTTTAGCCTTCCTGTCAGCTGTTCTGCTGGGTTTAGCCTTCCTGTCAACTGTTCTGCTGGGTTTAGCCTTCCTGTCAACTGTTCTGCTGGGTTTAGCCTTCCTGTCAGCTGTTCTGCTGGGTTTAGCCTTCCTGTCAGCTGTTCTGCTGGGTTTAGCCTAACCTACCGCTCGTCTCTTCTGCTCTGTATTTGACTAGCCTAGGCTACCTGTAGTGTATTTTCAATCCTCTACTGTTCTGCTTGCTGGCTTCAACCTATCCTAGCCTTAGTCTATCAGTAGTTTCTTCCGCTGAGTTAAGCTTAGCCAAGCCATAGCTTACCTGTCGCCTCTTCTCGATCTTCTCCTGTTCTGCATTCCTCTCCTGCATGTTCCTCATGAGCAGGCCCTGGCCCAGCAGTTCCTTGGCGCGGCCACTCGACTGGATGTCCAGCAGGGCATTGTGGGCGTCCTTGATCATGCCCTGGCGGAAGGCACAGATCCCCAGCTGCACCATGGTCCTGTTGTACAGGATCTGGAGGGGGAAACATGGTCACACACAGAGTTCTATCAGTCTGTGTACACAGTTTATGTGCAGGGCCCCAGAGTGCAATAATTGAGTCGAATTTTGAGACTGACTTGGTTGTGCAAGTTCAATGTTTTCTTGGTCACATCGGTACGAGCTGCAAATTCTAGTTGATCACTTCAAGGCTTTCTGTTTTTGGGGTGGCTACAATGCTTTCTGTTTTTGGGGTGGCTACAATGCTTTCTGTTTTTGGGGTGGCTAAAAGCTTGATTTGGTCAAGCAGGCTTATCCTGATCCCTGCAATAAAAGTGTCTGCCCTGCCCCTGTTTCGCTGGCAGGAGCGACTCACCCCCTCCCCCCTGAGCACTTTGAGTAGACCGAGAAAGAAAATGTGTTCTGATTGCGCAACATTTCAAAATTCAATCGCGAGAAAGAACGGTTTTGAAAGGACCTACTGTTGCGACAGTTGAGGAAAGGAAGGTCTCAGCTTTATGTAGGCATTACATGTGTTTGTTTATTTTCTCAACTCTAAATAGTGTTTTAGCACCGTTTCTAGAACAAATAAACTGGTATGGATCTTTGAGATTCGGATCGGGCAAAGCGCGTATCGGCCATTTCTGATGATTGCATAGGCCTATATAGACATCATTGGGTAGTACATGGCAAAGTTTAGGATATTAAATGTACTGTTAGTTGTAATTAATCTAACAAGCAGTTTATTATATTTAGTGATCTAGATAATGAGTTTAATTTCCACTTCCTTAGATGGTGAATAAGCCCCAAATAAAGCAAAGTGTGTGTGATATTACTACCCCACTTCTTTGGTTTTAGAAGTGGGGGGGGGGGACATAATATAATTTTATAAAAACATTTATCCAGTCGGATAAACACTCCAGTCTACACGACCGCTCGGACACATCCGCATGGTCCGAAAGTGCATCGCTGCCTCGTTTTGTAGCACATTCCAATGATAAAACTTACTTTAAAAAAAATACTAATATCCGAAAATATGTAAGTAAATTAATCTCTACAAAAAAAAAGAAATCACAAATTCTGGAGCACAATTAGGAGTGTAAATATAGCAAGACTAATTGTCAACCCAAAATTCATGACAATCACTAGTTTAGGTTGCACATGAAAATATATTGAATTATGCATTCCTGGTTTGGACATGTTAGAATAAAACGTTTCTTGATTCATACAATCTTAGTAGCACTGTGAATTACGTTATATGACTTTGTAAGATGATTGCAAAGGTTTTCTATTGTGTGACACCACAGCAAACTGTTGTGACCAAATCATGGGCTGCTGCCACCAGAGCCACCAGGGGAAAGAGTAAGTCTGGTGCCCTGTAGCGTGCCGGATGATCAGTGGTGGAAAAAGTACCCATTCTTGAGTAAAATAAAAGATACCTTACATTTTTTTAAGTGAGTCACCCAGTAAAAGTATTTGGTTTTAAATATGCTTAAGTCTCAAAAGTAAATGCAAACGCTAAAATACACTTAATCATTTCAAATTCCTTATATTAAGCCAACCAGACGGCATCATTTCATTTTTTATTTACGAGTAGCCAGGGGCACGCTCCAACACTCAGACATCATTTACAAACTAAAGCATGTGTTAAGTGAGTCTGCCAGATGAGAGGCAGTAGGGATGACCAGGGAGGTTCTCTTGATAAGTGTGTGAATTAGACAGTTTTCCTGTCCTGCTAAGAATTCAAAATGTGTGTCAGTAAAAATGTATCGAGTAAAAAGTACATTTTCTTTAGGAATGCAGTGAGGTAAAAATAAAAAAGTGGTCAAAAATATAAATAGTAAAGTACAGATACCCCCCCAAAAAACCTAAAGTAGTATTTTACACCCCTGCGGATGTTGCCCAGCAGGGTGCCCCTGCTTGTATGAACAGTTTGACATCCCGGGTGCTGTGTCCCACATTCACGTGTTCATACCTGTACGGGTGGGTCGGCGTGCTGAATATTATCCTGCAGGTGGCTCATGAGCATCAGGTCACGGGCCTGGTACCAACGCGAGTGCAGCGCGTGGTGGTAAATGTGGCACAGGATGGCGCACGTGCGGATGCGGTCCGTGCGGTCCTTGGCGTAGATGAACTTGCACAGGCGGTCCATGATGAAGGCGCTGTCCTCACCCTCGCTCTCCTCCGCATCCTGCTCAGACTAGGGGGGAGATAAAGGTGGAGAGGGAGAGAGTGATAACTCCATGGGAGGTGAGTACAAGGTTGGGTTATGACATTAGCTCATGGATAATAATTATTTTGTGACCAACTAACACTCCGTAGTCACGAAAAGCATTCCATTGACTATTTAGGGGGCCCTCAAGAGGTCAGCCGATTAATTATGGCCGATTTCAAGTTCATACCAAAATCGGTAATCTGCCTTTTTGGACGCCAATTACATTGCAATCCACGAGGATACTGTGTGGCAGGCTGACCACCTGTTACACGAGTGCAGCATCAAAAGGAATTTGAGGCTGCAAGGAGCCAAGGTAAGCTGCTAGCTAGCATTAAACTTATAAAAAAACATCTTTACATAATCACTAGTTAAGTACACATGGTTGATGATATTACTAGGTTAACTAGCTTGTCCTGCGTTGCATATAATCAATGGGGTGCCTGTTAATTTGTCATCGAATCACAGCCTACTTCAACTTCGCCAAACGGTGATGATTTAACAAAAGCGCATTTGCAAAAAAAGTACAATCGTTGCACAAAATGTACCTAACCATAAACATCAAGTCACTTAAGTATATTTATTAAAACCTGCATAATAAGTTAAGATATTCATGTTAGCAGGCAATATTAACTAGGGAAATTGTGTCACTTCTCTTGTGTTCAGTGCAAGCAGAGTCAGAGTATATGCAGTAGTTAGGGCCGCCTGGCTCGTTGCGATGTCTGTGAGTATAACAGAACTCATCAAGCAGGCAAAAACCTGAGAAAAAATCCAACCAGGAAGTGAGAAATCTGAGGTTGGTCGATTTTCAACTCAGCTCCTATTGAAGATACAGTGGGATATTGGTAATGTTGCACTTCCTAAGTATTCCACTAGATGTCAACAGTCGTTAGAACCTTGTCTGATGCCTCTACTGTTTAGTGGGGCCGAAGGAATTTGAATTTGGCGCCCTGCACTTTCACTGGCTGTTGAAGAGGTGGGACGCTACCGTCTCACGTACCCTAGAGAGATTAACTGGGAATATTGGAAGACTCGTGTTAAAAAGAACCAGCAGCTTTCATATGATCTGAGCAAGGAACTTAGATTTTAGCTTTTTTACGTGGCTCATACTTTCACTCTCTTCAACACGTTGTTTTTGCATTATTTAAACCAAATTTAACATGTTTCATTATTTATTTGAGATAAAATTAATTGTATTTATGTATTATATGAAGTTCAAGTGTTCATTGAGTATTGTTGTAATTTTCATTACAAATGTATATATATATAAACAAAAATATATATATAAAATATATATATATATAAAATAATAAATCACCTTTTTTTTGTCCTCCAATAATTGGAATCGGCGTTAAAAAATCATTTTCGGTCGACCTCTACCCTCAATAGTCTACTGATAAGTTCTGAACAAATTCCTAGTATGTATCTGCCATATTGCTTATACCTCTCCTATCCAGAAATTTCAAACGAGAAAGAGATGAAGTAATTTTAAACAATTGAGATGCAGCCTTGGGGTCCATAGAAATAGAATTACTAAAACAGACATTACCATTAGAGTACTAGGATGTGTGGACCGGCTGCCATATTTAATGTACCCATGACAAGGATGTCATTCTGTGTCTATGTTGGGGTCTCTGTCCGTTTCCTTACCTTGGTCTCTCCCTGGAGGCCCAGTGCGCGGCGGTGAGCCTTGTAGTCAAACTTATAGTAGGTGTGCATGATGCGGCGTAGGTAGACGCGGCACACCTCCTCCGTGCTGCCCTTGGTCTCCAGGTAGCCCAGCAGGCGGTCGATGATGCCGCATACACGCCCCTCATCCTTCAGGTTGTCCACATACTCTGTGGGAGATGGAGTGAGTGATTGAATGATCATGTACGATCGCAAGGGAGTGTGAAAGATCAGCTCAAACTGCAGTGGTAAGGAAACACACTAATTATGGGTATGGGGTTTTTATAGGTAAAAAAAAAGTGACCCCAATCATTTGTGGTGTACAGGTTTTCATAGGAATTTTATTGCCGTCTACTCTATCAATAATTTTACTTCATACGTGTCTATAGTGATTGAGTATCAATTTAGTTTGTCCTTGACAAACGCACAAGTGACCTCTATAATGTGAAAAGGGGGGGTGTGGATCCAAAATGGGCCTCACCTTGAGAGTGGGGGTCAGTGTTCTGCATGATCTTGGTGAATTCCTCATCCATCCTCTCCACCAAGGTCAGAATGCAGCCGCGCACCCTGAATGGCTGAGGAAGTTAGAAAAACGGACTTTAGTTGGACAATCCACTTCAAAACTGTAGCCTATCACATGAAGTGTATTGTCAGTCGTGCCATGCCTGCCTATTCTTGCCAAAAGGACCAACATGGAAATAAATAAAAGCTTGTTATATTTGAAAGGTTTTTCTAATGTACATACTGCTTGTTCTTGATTGTTTACATATTTATTTATGTTTAAATTATATTAGAGCTTTAATTTCCTGTGAGGGAACTTCTTGTTTGGAGTAGTTCAAATAAATGTAACCAACCAATCAATAATTCTCTAAGAAATTCAATCAACCTAAGAGTTTGAGAATTACCTGAGCGTCGGCTATGGCCAGGTTCTCACTGTCCTCTGCAATGTTCTCGCCGATAAATATGTTGTTGTTGTTGAAGAGGATGTCCAGCAGCTCGTCAATGCAGTCCAGACACGTCTTCCACATGTCCGCCTGGGGGAGGGGTTGTGCGGAACAGGTAGAGGAGATGAGAAGATTAGCGGGAATTGGGGTCACGCTCAGGGACAAATACAGGAGAATCCGGGCTGTACATGGGAGTTTATGGCCGTCAGCACCATTTTGCCAGAACAAATTCCTTGTTAATGTACTTCGTGAATACAGTGGCTTGTAATGCAACAAAATAGGAAAAATGCCATGGGGGTTAAATACTTTTGCAAGGCACTGTGAATTGCGATTCTGAGAAGACATTTCTAAAAATGGGCTAAGTACAACTTGAACTTGTCCGATAAGTTCAAGTTCTACCCCTTTAACCCCAACTACTATTGCGGGAATATTAAAAAGGGACAGAATAGCCATTATTGCAGGATTCTCAGAAAATGTAGTTTTTTCTATCTCTCCAAATGAGGAATCCTTTCATAGAGGTGGCTGAATTAGGAGGCTCAACCCCATAAGACATGACGAAAAGTCTTTCTGTCCCGTTAGCATAGCCATACATCCGTGGAGGAGGCAGGTGGGTGGTACTAAAAACAGGAAGGTTTTGGCATTTGGCAATAAGTCATTTAACAAACGATCGTTTAACGGCAGTGCATCTGACCTTCATGAAGGCGGCCAGGTTGGGGTTGTAGTCGTACAGGGAGGCGATGATGTTGAACTTGATCTTGACCAGGATGCCCTCGCCCAGGTTGTTCTCGTTGGAGATGTTGGCCAGAGCGTGGAGGAGTTCAATCTGGGCCGCTCTGAACAGAGCAGAAGGTAGACGTGGTGGTACACAGAACAGGGGGTGTAGGAACAGCGTTGGGTTAGTTTTGAGTCTTTTCAGGCGTTGGTGTCATATCTGTTATGGCTTTTAGTCCATTTTTTTTGTCTGGTCGCAAAAGAAACCCCCAAACCCTACGGGATGTCCCCTTGTAGACAAAGTGCTATATCAGTGAAAGGCTAAAAAAACAGTGTCTAGCCTTAGGAAGAACCGATACCATATTGTGTCCATCAGCCTGGAATTTAGATCTACGAAGGGCCAACGAGAAGTGACTAGGGGCTAATTTTGGGACAGAGCATATGTAAATGTGGTCAAATGAGTTGTACCTGTCTGTTCCCTTCTTTCCACGGGCCTGCAGGATCTCATTGAGTTTCTTCACCACAACTGTTGTGTTGATCTCTGTTCCCTTGGCAAACATCTGAAGCTTCTCCTGCCGGGAGAAGCAATTAGCACACAACACACATCCTCTGGCAGGTTTGGGTCTGTATAAAAAAAAAAGTGTCTCAGAGTAGGAGTGCTAATCTAGGATCAGGTCCCCTCTGTCTATTCATTACAATCTACAGACCTGATCCTAGATTAACAGCACTTCTACTCAGAAGCATTATGCCTCTGGGCCCAAGTCTAGGGTCATGTTCATTTGGGCACGCAACAGAAAATGCTTTCGAACATTTCGCAATGGAAAATGAAAATTAGCGTTTGTAAAGTCCAAGTGGTCGCTCTCCGTTTCAATCAGTTTTCTTACATTTGGTGCCTAATGAATACAAACCATATATACAGTGAGGATACTCTTTGTATTGTCATGCCACGACTTGATCACCCACCTTGACAAGGGGCACGCCTCCCTTCACCTTCTCCCATTCGCCTTCACCCTCCTCTTGGGCCTCTTCCTCTGCCTCTTCCTCCAGGCGCTCCTTCCGCCGGTGTCTCTTCTTCCTATCCTCCTTTTTCTTCTCGCTGGTGTGTCGCTCTGCCTCACTACCGGGCCTGGCGAGACAGAATGGGGTGTTGTAAATACATTAGTCAGACAGTGTCTAAAACCTTTTAGAGACAAGCGTCTCTAGAGCAGCGGTAGGCAACTAGATCCCGTTGTCGGCTGATTTCTTCCCAGAACAGAAATCACGGGCCTGAATATGGCCCGCATACCACCCGTTGCTGACCCCTACTCCAGAGCATAGTTTTACATAGAGGGAGAGCTACTGAATGAAAGCAAGAGGCAGGATGTTTAGAATTAGAGCAATGTTCAGTTACACAGGCAGTGGATTGAGTCTAACGCGTGAGGTACAAAGGATGTTGTCGTGAAAAGAACAGGGAAAGGGACTGACTTCTTCAGGAAGATTTGGGCCATGGAGGCATTCTTGCCCTCTTCGTCCTCACTACCACTGCCACTTTCCGCGGTGTCCGAGTCCCAGTCCTCGTCATCCTCATCACTGCTGCTGGAAGCCTCCTTGTCCTGTTGAAGACAATGTACACGGTCATTACACACACACAAGTTAGATGAAATGGTGGACAATAACAAAGATTGACTGTCGGCGGGAGAGGGCTTGGTAGGGAGAATGCTAGTGCTTTATGTTTCGGCAGCCCCTCAGCCAAAACAGAGAAATGTCACATTTCTGGCTTACCACACTCAATTTTGGGGAATTTTCAAGTGAGTGTGCTTGCCAATAACTGCGCACTGCAATAGAGCCACTGCGGGCATCGTCCTCTTACCGCCGCTGCCTTCAGGAACTTGCTGGGGTCCGGCGGAGGCGCTGCCACCTCGGCAGCCGGTTTCTTCTTCAGGAAGCTCTTGGCAACTCCCGGCACTTCGTCGCTATCTGACGACGACCCTACAGACACCAAGTTGGTTAGAAAGAAAACTGCAGCTAAAACAGTGGCTAGTCCATAGAATTCATGTATCAATGGTGCACTGCGATTGTAAAGTTGGGGATTTGATCCCTAGTCAAATCATACCACTCTAAAAATGGGCCCAATGGCTCTCTGCTTGTCAATCAGCATTAAGGAAATGATTTGGGGTAAAGTAGTCCGCATGCTTCTCAGCCAAAACAGTTCGGAAGCGTGCATATATTATGACAACATTTTGTGACGTTTGTTTTGGATACCGGTAAGGGTTTAAGTTATTTGGTCACACATTTTCCCTTGAGGCAAGGTGAAGTCGGTAGCCCAAGTTTACGCCCCTTCGTCAGTGATTGGTCAACAGTAGGGAGTCTTCAGTAAAGACTTTGTCATTCAATGAGAGACGACTCGTTTTAATGCACATTATTTTCATTGAGAAATACTGCAACAAACATCTTAGTTGGATGTAAAATTGTGCGACTAAGATCTCCTCAGCAAAAACGTCAAAATGAAATGAGATTTCTTGAGGAAATGTATACTGGCTACAACTTCTCTAAATGGACACAGTACTATGTCAGCTTTTTTCTCGTTTCTCAAGAGAATGTCTTAAGGGAGTATGTAAGCACACTTATTCAGGTCGCCTAGCCGACTCCGGTTAAGGGAGTATGTAAGCACACTTATTCAGGTCGCCTAGCCGACTCCGGTTAAGGGAGTATGTAAGCACACTTATTCAAGTCGCCTAGCCGACTCCGGTTAAGGGAGTATGTAAGCACACTTATTCAAGTCACCTAGCCGACTCCGGTTAAGGGAGTATGTAAGCACACTTATTCAAGTCACCTAGCCGACTCCGGTTAAGGGAGTATGTAAGCACACTTATTCAAGTCACCTAGCCGACTCCGGTTAAGGGAGTATGTAAGCACACTTATTCAAGTCACCTAGCCGACTCCGGTTAAGGGAGTATGTAAGCACACTTATTCAAGTCACCTAGCCGACTCCGGTTAAGGGAGTATGTAAGCACACTTATTCAAGTCGCCTAGCCGACTCCGGTTAAGGGAGTATGTAAGCACACTTATTCAGGTCGCCTAGCCGACTCCGGTTAAGGGAGTATGTAAGCACACTTATTCAGGTCGCCTAGCCGACTCCGGTTAAGGGAGTATGTAAGCACACTTATTCAGGTCGCCTAGCCGACTCCGGTCAAGGGAGTATGTAAGCACACTTATTCAGGTCGCCTAGCCGACTCCGGTTAAGGGAGTATGTAAGCACACTTATTCAAGTCGCCTAGCCGACTCCGGTCAAGGGAGTATGTAAGCACACTTATTCAGGTCGCCTAGCCGACTCCGGTCAAGGGAGTATGTAAGCACACTTATTCAGGTCGCCTAGCCGACTCCGGTTAAGGGAGTATGTAAGCACACTTATTCAGGTCGCCTAGCCGACTCCGGTTAAGGGAGTATGTAAGCACACTTATTCAAGTCGCCTAGCCGACTCCGGCTAGCTGAAAAGAAGCATGGCGACGCCTTGCAATAGAGTTGTGCTCTGTCCAGGGGGTGTACTAGTACATCAAGCTGCCTCATTATACCGAAACAGGAGGTAGTCTCATGCCCTATGGTCGATTCTGGCTTTAACAAAAGCAGACTTGAGTCTTCCATTACTGGCATTTACTGTAGGCATAGCTCGAGGTGTATTGAAAAGGTGTGGTGGGAAACTCACCTGAGTCAGCCTCATATTTCTCCTCCTCCTCCTCCTCCTCATCCGCTGACGCCATTGGGTTCTGAATGAGAGGGAGAAAAGTATTTGTGACTAGGCCCTGTGTCCCCAGGCATTTGCTGACTTCTGCAACCGTAAAAGCTGTGGGTTCATGCATGTTAACCTTTCTAGGACACACGTTCCGCTAGCGGAACTGTATCAAATCAGCTGTACGCAACAACGATGAAAAAAATTCTGAAAAACTGATATAATTCGGAAACACAATCCAGTTTATAAATGTACTAGAATGTTGTTGCATTAATGACTCAAGACATAACCGCTTTTCATTCATTTGAAACATTTTCAAAAAACACAACTGATATTATGGGGTATTGTGTATAGTCCAGTGACAAAATCTCAATTTAATACAATTTTACTTCAGGCTGTAATACAAAATGGAAGAGATCAAGTGGTGTGAATAGTTTCTGAAGGGACTGAATGCTCAAAAAGAAATGGTGCCATAATGAATATCTAGATTCTTCAACGTAGCTTCATATGTGCGTTCCTTATTGGTAAGTGTTACATGCCCTGTTTGTATTTAAACAGCTTCTTAAGAATCTACCATCCTGTGTTGTAGTGAAAAGCCTCACCTCCTTATAGCTGGTGATTTCCGTCTCGTAATCCCTGTTGTACTTGCGGATCTTCTGCCGCAGGGTGCTGAGGGCTTTGGCGTTGTTCTTGTTCATCTTCTTCTTGCCTTCTTTGTCCTCCCAAAGCTGTAGGGAAACGAGAAACATCATGTCTTTAGGGATAGTGTTAAGAGTGTGTCTCCATAAATCACAGCGTTCCGGTCATTACTTAATGATCGATAACATATGTGCATATTTTTTTCATTTTTCATAGTTTGGATAACCTCACATCAATAGATCAAGACCCTGGGACTAAAAGGTTCTCTCTGAAATATTTGTCAAATGTGTTAGTAACATAATTGATCTTTAGTTGGTTTTTCATACAAATACAACATTTGAACTTGACACCATAAGGGTCGATGTGCGAACCAATTACAAGCCAGAACAAATACAGATGGACCCCCCCGTGGGTCTACATTTGGTTTGTTCCTACTAGCACTACACAATGGATTCAAATAATCAAATCTTGAGTTGGTTATTTGAATCAGCTGTGCAGTGCTAGAGCAAAAGCCAAAATGCGCATCCGTGGTGGGCCACATGAACAAGTTTGGGAAACCGTGATCTAGGCTAGTCCGCAATAATGGCTGGCAAGCAACAACAACAAAAAGTTACGAGTCATGAAGGCAGTCAAATTCCACGTGACCGTTTAGTCGCGGTAATTAGGCTTCTCCAAGCTCTGGCGGAAACGGGTACAAAAGTATCTATATCCACAGTAAAACGAGTCCCATATTGACATAACCTGAAAGGCAACTCAGCAAGGAAGAAGCCACAGCTCCAAAACCGCCAGAAAAAAGCCAGACTACAGTTTGCAACTGCACATGGGGAGAAAGATCCTACTTTTTGGAGAAATGTCCTCTGGTCTAATGAAACAAAAATAGAACTGTTTGGCCATAATGACTGAGCTACCGAGTTATGTTTGGAGGAAAAAGGGGGAGGCTTGTAAGCCAAAGAACACCATCCCAACCGTGAAGCACGGGGTTGGCAGCAACATGCGGGGATGCTTTGCTGCAGGAGGGACTGTTGCACTTCTCAAAATAGATGGCACCATGAGGAAAGAAAATTGTGTAGATATATTGAAGCAACATCAAGACATCAGTAAAAAAGTTACTGACCTAAAACAGGGAATTTTTACCAGGATTAAATGTCAGGAATTGTGAAACACTGAGTTTAAATGTATATGTAAACTTCAGACTATTTCAACTGTATTTGCTTGACAATCACCGGCTGACAACTTTGTGACCGCCACAGCCCTAGTTGCACCCCTCCCCCCAAAAAACAGATTTACAAAATGTCTCAGGATTTTGATACTCTGCACTTTAGGTACCATTAAGGCGAGACCCTTACATGGGTTATGAAAGAAATCCACTACCAAACAATTCTGAGATCTGAAAACTGATGTTCAATATCTCAGAAATATACTTTTCGCTAGAACCTGATAGTCCCAAGCTGTCACAGGCTGACATTCGAGCAGTTTCACATGCAGAAGAAGTGTGAACTGCGGAGGTTTACCTGATTCAAATAGTCTTCCAGGTCAGCCAGAAGACGGATGTAGAAGGGGGGCACCCCTTCCTTGTCCACTATAGTCTTGCTTTTGAGGAACGCTCGACATAGCTGCTCAAACTCCTCCAGACACTTGGACATGTCTCGGATCTTCATGGCGTTGCGGATCGTCTTGATCAGGTTCGTCAGCTCCTCAAACCTGGGATATAAGAATTGGTTAGATGGCATACTAACACATACTGTCTGAGGCAGTCCAGTCAAGAGACACTAGTCTGGTCCCAGATACAGTACCAGTCAAAAGTTACGACACACCTACTCATTCAAGGGTTTTTATTTTTTTACTATATTATAGAACAATACTAAATACACCAGATAATGGGACTAAGCGCAAACCAGATGGGATATCGCTGCAGAATGCTGTGGTAGCCATGCTAATTAAGTGTGCCTTGAATTCTAAATAAATCAAAGGTCTTGAAATCTTCCGCATTGACTGACCTTCATGTCTTAAAGTAATGATAGACTGTCGTTTCTCTTTGCTTAGTTGAGCTGTTCTTGCCATAAGATGTACTCGGGATTATACCAAATAGGGCAATCTTCTGTATACCACCCCTACCATGTCACGACACAACTGACTGGCACAAACACGTTAAGAAATGCCACAAATTAACTTTTAACAAGGCACACCAGTTAATTGAAATGCATTCCAGGTGACTACCTCATGAAGCTGGTTGAGAGAATGCCAAGTGTGCGCAAAGCTGTCATCAAGGCAAAGGGTGGCTACTTTGAAGCATCTCAAATATAAAACATTTGGGTTCGTTCAATACTTTTTTCGTTACATGATTCCATGCGAGTTATTTCATTATTCTACAATGTAGAAAACGGTAAAAATAAAGCAAAACCCTGGAATGAGTAGGTGTCCAAACGTTTGACTGGTACTGTATGTTTATGCTGTACAGCCAAGTCCTATGGGTGGTAGCCTGGTCCCAGATCAGTTATGCCAGGGTTGCACATTTGGGGAATATTCAGAGGTGGAAACTTTCCGTGGGAATTAACGGGAATATGCAAAATAATATTAATACCATTTAAATGTAGATGTTTTTTTGCATTGGATATATTTACCATATCACATGGAGACAGAAACCTTTTACCTTATAAGTAGACAATTGCAAATGATTAAATCCATCCATTAGGGAAAAAAATAATAAATTTAGTTATGAATTGAACTTTAATTAAATGAGTTGACTCTTCACATGGGAGGATTTCACTGAACAACAAAAGGGAATATTGAATGATGCATCGCATGTCTCAAAAACATTTAACATCTGTAAAATGATAGTCTAGAAACTAAAGATTTGGTTGTCTTCATCTCAGGCTTCCATGTCTTCTCCTCAATGTCCACCTCGAACATCAGACTGAGGGCTCATCGTCACGGTCACTTTCCAACCTTGTTGATGGCTCGTTGCCAGGCATAAAAAGCCTCAAATTTGCCCGGATGGCCACCGATTTTTCAACCCTTGTATTGGTCAGCCTGTTGCGTGCTTTGGTGTGTGTGTTCCCAAACAAGGACCAGTTGCGCTCTGAGGTGGCTAATGTTGGTGAAATTTGGAGGATGATGAGGCAACAGGGGAAAGAGCCTCAGATCCACAAAGTTCCTTCCAGATATGTTAGCACAACCACTATCCATATTGCATCTCCATCCTAAAGCCCTTGCTTCGACTGCCAAGAACCTCGCCCTCATCCAGGCCAAGGAGGCGAGACACAGTAGTGATGACACCATAGACCGTGTTGATCTCTGCACTAGACGGGACGCTCTTGCCAGCATACTTGGGGACCAACCTGTACACTGCGGCCATCAGGCAGAAGTCTTTGCTCTTTTTGATGCACGTCAGAACTGCAGTTTCCTCTGCTGGGAGCAACAGTGAAGTGTGCAGGGCAGTACAGATTTATTTTCTTACATCAGCAATCAGAGTCTGAACAGACAGACAGAACAGCATCGTCTCCCTCAATCTTTGCAATGGCTACTGCTATAGGTTTCAGGCTGCTTATCACTCTCTCCCAAAATACATCATCCAGGAGGATCCTCTTGATGGGGCTGTCCATATCGGCAGACTGTGATATGGCCATTTCTTGGAGACTCCTGCCCCTCCAGGAGACTGTCAAACATGATAATGACAACACCCACCCCAACAGTAGTTGCTGGGTAGCTTCAATGTGGTGCTCTTATTCTTCTCACTTTGCTTGGTGAGGTTGATTGCTGCTATAACTTGATGACCCTTCAAATACCTAACCATTTCCTTGGCTCTCTTGTAGAGTGTATCCATTGTTTTTGGTGCCATGATGATTCAATGCATGAGCAGCACAGCCAATGGGTGTGACGTGAAGGTAGGACTCCTCCACTTTAGACCAAGCAGCCTCCATGTTCGCAGCTTTGTCTGTCACCAGTGCAAATACCTTCTGTGGTCCAAGTTCATTGAGGACTGCCTTCATCTCATCTGCAATGTAGAGACCGGTGTGTCTGTTGTCCCTTGTGTCTGTGCCTGTGTAGAATACTGGTTGAGGGGTGGAGATGTAGTTAATTATTCCTTGCCCACGAACATTCAACCACCCATAACTGATGATTGCAATACAGTCTGCTTTCTCTATGATTTGCTTGACCACTTGAACTCTGCATCCAGCAAATGAGTAGATAAAGCGTCTGGTTGGAGGGGTGTATGCTGGGCGAAGAACATTCACAAATCTCTTCTAATACACATGGCCTGTGAGCATCAGAGGTGAACCAGTTGCATACACAGCTCGAGCAAGACATTCATCAGCATTTCTCTGACTACGTTCCTCCATTGAGTCAAAAAACCCATCTGATTCCAGTAGGACCATGAGCTGTTGGCTATCGATAAGGTGTCTTGATTCATAATTTTCACCTCGAATAGAAGTAGAGAGACTTTTGTCAGAAGTTGCTTGTTGTGAGCGCTAAGGGAACTTTATGCACTTGGCCAGATGATTCTGCATCTTTGTTACATTCTTCACATATGATTTGGCACAGTATTTGCAAATGTACACAGCTTTTCATTCTACATTAGCTGCAGTGAAATGTCTCCAAACATCAAATCAAATTTTATCTGATTGTGCCCGTGGCATTTTCCTGTAAAGATTAGAAAAATAATTAGCAAAATAATCCAAATACAATTCCATGTACAGAAAAATATTTACGGAGATAGATTAAATTACTTCTTTGTAAGATAAACGTTTTAAAATTAAACATGTATGGAAACAGGAGAATTAACACTCCTCAGTTAACCGGCTCAAGCAAGCTAAAACCCACATGGTAGCAAAAACTAACTAGCAGAAATGGTTAACAAGTAAGAAATTATTTAAACACTTTGCTGTAGGCTTCCATTTACTAGTTCACAAAAACAATCATGTATGTCATATAAAATATATTCACCCCACCCAGTATTGTAATCAAAACTTACCAGAAAGCATGTGGTCCTTGGCTCAGACAGTGTAGCAGTGTGGGCTCAATAGCATCTCATTTGTGTGCAAGATCTTGAGAATCAGCTGTACATATGATGGAAGATTACACTGCACATCCCAATATTTTTTTTGCACCCCAGTATCTCTACTTGAACATCATCATCTGCACATCTATCACTCCAGTGTTAATGCTAAATTGTAATTATTCCACATCTATGGCCTATTTATGCCTTACCTCCCTAATCTTACTACATCTGCACACACTGTACATAGATTCTTCCTACTGTGTTATTGATTGCACGTTTGTTTATTCCATGTGTAACTCTGTGCTGTTGTTTTTGCCGCACTGCTTTGCTTTATCTTGGCCAGGTCGCAGTTGTAAATGAGAACTTGTTCTCAACTGGTCTACATGGTTAAATAAGGTGAAATAAATACAATGGAAGAATGCACTGTGCATGCAGAGGGTTGCAGTTCCATTGAATTGGGGATAGTTTAAAAAAATTGCGCCACAAGACCAAGAAATGCCTTGTATATCCCACAAAAAAAGGATCACTGTTAGAAGCTAACTTTTTTGATGAATTGAAACAAAATTCCCAGGCTAAACTTCCCATGGAAAATTTCCAAGAAAGTTTCCGACCCTTTGCAACCCTAGTTATGCCTATGCTGTATTGCCAACTCCTATGATGGTTGATAGCCAAAGGGCATAATAACTACCATAAGAGCTGGCTGTACAGCACAACTAGATCAGGGACAAGGCTAAGATGGTTCTTTGGAACATGAAGTAGAGTAAATGCCCGACCTCTTGTCCTTGGCACTGCGCACCACTCTCTTGGTGTCCTCCTCATCGTCACTAAGTAGCAATGACCTACAGGGACCAAATGTGGAAAAGTGAGAGAGCTGTAGAAACAAACGTTAGCGTGACTGAGGTTTTGACGAGAGAAAGTAGTACTGACTGCTTGGTGAAAGTTGTTCCGGGCGCTTTAGGGGTGATCTCGTCCGCCGACGAGGAGGATTCAGACTCGCTGTCGGACCCGGTGGCAAAGAAACGTGACATTGCTGAAGGCCACCGTCAACCTGTGGAAGTGGAATCATGATATCTTACAACGAGGTTCAAACATCTGGTGTGAAGGGGCAACATGAAATTACAGATAACATTTTCGTTTTTGCTCTATTCTAGAATCCACTTCCCTGACCACATACTGTATTTATCTGTAAAAACTCCATGTCAGATGTAGGCCTACATGCAACTGGAAAGCTAACACGAACCAGTTGAACCAGAAAAATAAGTGGAAATCCCCCACATCATCATTATTGAAATGATGCAGCTGGCTAGCTAGATTGCTGGCCAGTAGATGTTCAAGTTTGTCTCATGGCACAAGACTAATAGCTAGTTAGCAATTTAGCTAACACTGGCTCCTTCAGAGTGTTATAGTGTCATTTAAATGCATCATAATGCTCAGTCTAGACACTCAGTTGTATAGTATTTACATTAATATTCCCCATGTAATTGGGAGTTGGCCTCTGCCGAGTCCCCAACAACCAGAGGTTCCATTTCCCCTGAAAACCGGAATAAGAGCCTGTGACGCGACTTCTGGACGTAAACAAGGCGACACTCCATATTAAAACGCCTCCTCCACATTTACTGGATTGGTTGAACAGTGCAGAAGAGAACCTCTCGACATTTAGTTTCGGGTGTTTCTTTTACGCCTGCTACATTAGGTTAATGGGGAGCTAACATGGCTGCCACACACAATGTTGTAGTGTCATGTAAATGCATCGATGCAGAAACCCCATTTGACAAGTCTAAATACATAGCTACAGATTGTCTTACAGATCAAGACAGGCGAGTGTCATCATGACATTCTGCACTTTGGAGTGGACCCACCCATCTCAATGAATGAGAGAACGATGAAGAGGCGAAGTGAGAGGTTTTAAGCCGCCCAAAATCTGTCCACAACAATAAGCCCACGAAGAGAATGGAGGTTAATGAGTGTCGAATTTGGCCAACAAGAAATTGAACTGCTAATTGGTTACGAGAGGCTTATTTGATTGAATAGAAGTTTAATAATTATTAGGTTGTTACGAATGCAATGATATAAGTTGACTCACTTGGCATATCGGCAACTTTGAAAAATGTAACTTTACATAGGAATAATGCTTGTCAGAGATTAGTGTTGCACGGTATACAAAACCTTCACTACTTTTCAGATACTAGAACACGAAAAATGGTTTGGTACTAGATTTGTGTCTTTCTTTCGGTACTTCTGTCAAATGTGTCAGACGTCATATTCAAATTGGGAGGATTGAGTCTGTCCAGTAATTTGTCGGAATCTTTCTCTAGGGGGCAGTAGCTAGCCAGGCTACTTGTGCATGCAGCTGACAGTGCGAGCTGCGAGTCTCAGATAGAGTTTTGCATAAGGAGAATGTATGTATTCTTCTGATATTTAACATGGTGTTTTATTTTTTGGAAGAAATGTAATATACAGTGAACAAAAATATAAACGCAACATGTAAAGTGTTAGTCCCATGTTTCATGAGCTGAAATAAAATAGAAATGTCCATCAGAGCTTTTGCCAGAGAATTAAATGTTAATTTCTCTACCATAAGCCGCCTCAAACTTCATTTGAGTGAATTTGGCAGTACGTCCAACCAGTCTCACAATCGCAGACGACGTGTATGGCGTCGTGTGGTTTGCAGATGTCAACTTTGTGAACAGAGTGCCCCATGGTGGCTTTAAGGTTATGGTATGGGCAGGCATAAGCTACGGACAACAAACACAATTGCATTTTACTGATGGCAATGCCGTGATAAGATCATGAGGGCCATTTTAGTGCCATTCATCCGCCACAATCACCTCATGTTTCAACATGTTAATGCACGGCCCCATGTCACAAGGATCTGTACACAACTCCTGGAAGCTGAAAATATCCCAGTTCTTCCATGGCCTGCATTCTCACCAGACATGCCATCCATTGGGCATGTTTGGGGATGCTCTGGATCGGCATTTACGACAGCGTGGTCCAGTTCCTGCCAATATCCAGCAACTTCGCACAGCCATTGAAGAGTGGAACATCCCACAGGCAACAATAAACAACCTAATCAACTCTATGCAAAGGAGATGTGTCGCACTGCTTGAGGCAAATGCTGGTCACACTAGATTGTGACTGGTTCTGGTCCACGCCCCTACCCCTTTTAAGGTATCTGTGACCAACATATGCATGTCTGTATTCCCAGTCATGTAAAATCCATAGATTAGGGCCTATTAAATTTATTTTAATTATCCGATTTCCTTTTATTAATCGTAACTCAGTAAAATCTAAAATTGTTGCGTTGATATTTCTGTTCAGTATAGAATTAAGATCATCAAGGACAACAACCACCCGAGCAAATGCCTGTTCACCCCGCCACCATCCAGAAGGTAGGTCAGTACAGGCGCATCAAAGCTGGGACCGAGAGACTGAAAAACAGATTCTATCTCAAGGCCATCAGACTGTTAAACAGCCACCACTAACATTTAGTGGCCGCTGCCAACATACTGACTCAACTCCAGCCACCTTAATAATGGGAATTGATGGAAATTTATGTAAAAATGTATCACTAGCCACTTTAAACAATGCCACTTAATATAATGTTTACATACCCTACATTACTCATCTCATATGTATATACTGTACTCTATATCATCTATTGCATCTTGCCATCTTTATGTAATACATGTATCACTAGCCACTATGTTTATATACGCTACATTACTCATCTCATATGTATATACTGTACTCTATACCATCTACTGCATCTTGCCTATGCCGTTCTGTACCATCACTCATTCATATATCTTTATGTACATATTCTTTATCCCTTTACACTTGTGTGTATAAGGTAGTAGTTGTGGAATTGTTAGGTTAGATTACTCGTTGGTTATTACTGCATTGTCGGAACTAGAAGCACAAGCATTTCGCTACACTCGCATTAACATCTGCTAACCATGTGTATGTGACAAATAAAACTAGTTTTTTAAAAAAATGTGTTCTACCAGTTATCAACATTTTCAATGTTTAAAAAAATGAAGCCCAGTGGTTATTCTGTGACTTTAGCTAATACGCATATACTTTTTTGCCATGATATAATTTTGTATTGAGTACCGTTTTGGTATCGAGTATCATGATTCTAAACCTGGTATCTTAGTCAAAAATGTGGTATCATGACAACAGTAGAGAGAGGACTCACCGACATAACCCATTTTAGAATGGACACGGCAATTGGGGGCTTCCACCATTTTAAAAGTAGTCAACTGGTTGGGGATTCCTATGAGTCGGTATCAAAACAGCCGATGAAGAAAATTCACTACTTTTAAATTGAGATGGTCTTGATCACACGTATCTGCTTTCTCATTGGCTAGAATGGGATTTCCATTGTTAGAGCCATCACTCGAATATCTTGTCAATAGAGAATCTTTGGATTATATTTGAAATAGACAATATGGCGGTGTACATATTGTTAGATTACTTCATGGGGAAAAGCATTCGTTTTAATGGAGCATTTTCTAAATTCCAACGTATCATCTGCAACTGGACATTTTAGAAAAAATGTTTGGCCGAATCGGGAACTAAGATAGGAGAAAAATACTAGGTTTGTTGAAAAAAAATATCTGACGAAGTTTTGGATTGGCAAACTCCCAGCAGCAATGGATACCACATATTTGGTTAAAAATCACATTATCGGGTGTAAGAATCTGTAACTGGCTATAAATACATGGCTCTGGGCACGATCATCCATTATTGGCGGAGTAAGGCTGCCCATTAGTTAATTCAGAAACTAGTTAGCAAGTAAACTAACCATTGGTTTCACATATTCCTCGCACTGTGAAATGTTAACGTTAAAAGGGAATACCTAGCGAACAACATCAAAAAAACATTGAACGCTTCCTTTTCAAGGCGGCAACACCGACGACCCGCTAGCTAGTGTGCTGCTGACGCACTACTACTAGGCCCAGACATGCCTAGACAAAACGTTACCAGCAACTGTAAATTAAACACAGCTCCAACTAATCATTACAAGGGCCTCACCTATGTCCAGGAAAAATCTTCTGTTGTGTGTCTGATCACTTGGGAATGATTTCTACTCCACCTTTGCAATTTTACAGGTATAGCACTCGAGTGCAAAGCCACATTCACGCACTGCCTTCAGGAAAGAGGTAGCGTGGTTCAAGGGACGTGACGTCACTTCCTCTTCTTCTTCAGTGGGGTTTATCGGCGGTTGGCATCCAACGTTATGGTGCATTACCGCCACCAACTGTACTGGAGTGTGGGCCAGAGACAGAGAGAACTAAATGTTAACAAAATATTTTAGACTATCTGATCACGTTCTAATCAATAAACGAATTTACTGTTTTTTAATTATCTGTGTAAAAGGCCATAAAATCCTGATGCACAGTATCCAGACGTCTCTTAAACAAATCAGATGGATCAACACCCTCCCAATCTTTCTTTAGTCTCTCCAACACTTCTAAATCAAATCAAATGTTATTGGTCACATACACATGGTTAGCAGATGTTATTGCGAGTGTAGCGAAGTGGCCAATGATTTCAAGTCTGTATATAGGCAGCAGCCTCTCCGTGTTAGTGATGGCTGTTTAACAGTCTGATGGCCTTGAGATAGAAGCTGTTTTTCTGTCTCTCGGTCCCAGATTTGATGCACCTGTACTGACCTCGCCTTCTGGATGATAGCGGGGTGAACAGGCAGTGGCTCGGGTGGTTATTGTCCTTGAGGATCTTTTTGTCCTTCCTGTGACATCGAGTGCTGTAGGTGTACTGAGGGCAGGTAGTTTGCCCCCGGTGATGCGTTGGGCAGACCTCACGACCCTCTGGAGAGCCTTGCGGTTGTGGGCGGTGCAGTTGCCGTACCAGGGGGTGATACAGTCCGACGGGATGCTGCTCTCAATTGTGTGTCTGTAAAGGTTTGTGAGGGTTTTAGGTGACAAGCCAAATTTCTTCAGCATCCTGAGGTTGCGCCTTCTTCACCACACTGTCTGTGTGGGTGAACCATTTCATTTTGTCAGTGATGTGTACGCTGAGGAACTTAAAACTTTCCACGTTCTCCACCGCTGTCCTGTCGATGTGGATAGGGGGGTGCTCCCTCTGCTGTTTCCTGAAGTCCACAATCATCTCTTTTGTTGACGTTGAGTGAGAGGTCATTTTCGTGACACCACACTCCGAGTGCCCTCATCTCCTCCCTGTAGGCTGTCTCATCGTTGTTGGTAATCAAGCCTACTACTGTTGTGTCGTCTGTTGATTATTGAGTTGGAGGCATGCATGGCCACGCAGTTATGGGTGAACAGGGAGTACAGGAGGGGACTGAGAACGCACCATTATGGGGCCCCAGTGTTGAGGATCAGCGAAGTGGAGATGTTGTTTCCTACCTTCACCACCTGGGGGCGGCCCGCTAGGAAGTCCAGGACCCAACTGCACAGGACGGGGTCGAGACCCAAGGCCTCGAGCTTAATGATGAGCTTGGAGGGTACTATGGTGTTGAATGCTAAGCTATAGTCAATGAACAGCATTCTTACATAGGTATTCCTCTTGTCCAGATGGGACAGGGCAGTGTGCAGTGTGATGGCGATTGCATCGTCTGTGGACCTATTGGGGCGGTAAGCAAATTGGAGTGGGTCTAGGGTGACAGGTAAGGTGGAAGTGATATGATCCTTGACTAGCCTCTCAAAGCACTTCATGATGACAGAAGTGAGTGCTACGGGGCGATAGTTATTTAATTCAGTTACCTTCGCCTTCTTGGGTACAGGAACAATGGTGGCCATCTTGAAGCATGTGGGGTCAGCAGACTGGGATAGGGAGAGATTGAAGAGATCAACTACTGGAGATGCGAGGAGCCATGGTGGATTCACAGGGATAGCTACCGTTGGACTAAACTCCCTTTCATACAGTCCCATCTCCTTCGCCTGGGTATTACCCACCCACCCAAAGCTTGTGTTCTGTCTTCGCTCATGTTTCCAGTATGCCTATAAAATCCCTTTTGCAGGATGAGACACCCCATGTCTCTGTAGGTTGACCCAATAATTAGATGCCAGCTGCTGTCTCCTAATCTGCAATGGCATATCCCCCATCTCCACCTGTAGTGCAGCCACTGGGGATATCCGAAACGCCCCACTACATATTCTGAGTCCTTGCCCTTGCCCTTGCCCTTGTATTTTATTTTATTTATTTTTATTTCACCTTTATTTAACCAGGTAGGCAAGTTGAGAACAAGTTCTCATTTACAATTGCGACCTGGCCAAGATAAAGCAAAGCAGTTCGACACATACAACAACACAGAGTTACACATGGAGTAAAACAAACATACAGTCAATAATACAGTAGAAAATAAGTCTATATACAATGTGAGCAAATGAGGTGAGATAAGGGAGGTAAAGACAAAAAAAGGCCATGGTGGCGAAGTAAATACAATATAGCAAGTAAAACACTGGAATAGTAGATTTGCAGTGGAAGAATGTGCAAAGTAGAAATAGAAATAATAGGATGCAAAGGACTAAAATAAATAAATACTGTAGGGGCAGAGGTAGTTGTTTGGGCTAAATTATAGATGGGCTATGTACAGGTGCAGTAATCTGTGAGCTGCTCTGACAGCTGGTGCTTAAAGCTAGTGAGGGAGATAAGTGTTTCCAGATTCAGTGATTTTTGTAGTTCGTTCCAGTCATTGGCAGCAGAGAACTGGAAGGAGAGGCGGCCAAAGGAGGAATTGGCTTTGGGGGTGACCAGAGAGATATACCTGCTGGAGCGCGTGCTACAGGTGGGTGCTGCTATGGTGACCAGCGAGCTGAGATAAAGGGGGACTTTACCTAGCAAGGTCTTGTAGATGACCTGGAGCCAGTGGGTTTGGCGACAAGTATGAAGCGAGGGCCAGCCAACGAGAGCGTACAGGTCGCAGTGGTGGGTAGTATATGGGGATCTGGTGACAAAACGGATGGCACTGTGATGGACTGCATCCAATTTATTGAGTAGGGTATTGGAGGCTATTTTGTAAATGACATCGCCGAAGTCGAGGATTGGTAGGATGGTCAGTTTACGAGGGTATGTTTGGCAGCATGAGTGAAGGATGCTTTGTTGCGAAATAGGACGCCAATTCTAGATTTAACTTTGGATTGGAGATGTTTGATGTGAGTCTGGAAGGAGAGTTTACAGTCTAACCAGACACCTAGGTACTTGTAGTTGTCTACATATTCTAAGTCAGAACCATCCAGAGTAGTGATGCTGGACGGGCGGGCAGGTGCAGGCAGCGATCGGTTGAAGAGAATGCATTTAGTTTTACTTGTATTTAAGAGCAGTTGGAGGCCACGGAAGGAGAGTTGTATGGCATTGAAGCTCATCTGGAGGTTAGTTAACACAGTGTCCAATGAAGGGCCAGAGGTATACAGAATGGTGTCGTCTGCGTAGAGGTGGATCAAAGAATCACCAGCAGCGAGAGCGACATCATTGATGTATACAGAGAAAAGAGTCAGCCCGAGAATTGAACCCTGTTGCACCCCCATAGAGACTGCCAGAGGTCCGGACAACAGGCCCTCCGATTTGACATACTGTTGGTGAACCAAGCGAGGCAATCATTTGAGAAACCAAGGCTGTTGAGTATGCCAATAAGAATGTTGTGATTGGCAGAGTCGAAAGCCTTAGCCAGGTTGATGAATACGGCTGCACAGTAATGTCTCTTATCGATGGCGGTTATGATATCATTTAGGACCTTGAGCGTGGCTGACGTGCACCCATGACCACCCATCACTCTGAAACCAGATTGCATAGCGAAGAAGGTACGGTGAGATTCGAAATGGTCGGTAATCTGTTTGTTAACTTGGCTTTCGAAGACTTTAGAAAGGCAGGGTAGAATAGAGATAGGTCTGTAACAGTTTTGTTATCTTGGCTTTCGAAGACTTTAGAAAAGCAGGGTAGAATAGAGATAGGTCTGTAACAGTTCGGGTCTAGAGTGTCTTCCCCTTTGAAGAGGGAGATGACCGCGTCCGCTTTCCAATCTTTAGGGATCTCAGGCTAAACGAAAGAGAGGTTGAACAGGCTAGTAATAGGGGTTGCAACAATTGCGGCGGATCATTTTAGAAAGAGAGGGTCCAGATTGTCTAGCCCAGCTGATTTGTAGTGGTCCAGATTTTGCAGCTCTTTCAGAACATCAGCTATCTGGGTTTGGGTGAAGGAGAAATGGGGGAGGCTTGGGCAAGTTGCTGTGGGTGGTGTAGAGCTGTTTACCGGGGTAGGGGTAGGCATGGCCAGCTGTGGAAAAATGCTCCTTGAAATTCTCGATTATCGTAGATTTATCAGTGGTGACAGTGTTTCCTAGCCTCAGTGCAGGAGGAGGTGCTCTTATTCTCCATGGACTTTACAGTGTCCCAGAGCTTTTTGGAGTTTGTGCTACAGGATGCAAATTTCTGTTTGAAAAGCTAGCCTTTGCTTTTCTAAATGCCTGTGTATATCGGTTCCGAACTTCACTGAAAAGTTGCATATCGTGGGGGCTATTCGATGCTAATGCAGTACGCCACAGGATGTTTTGTGCTGGTCAAGGGCAGTCAGGTCTGGAGAGAACCAAGGGCTATATCTGTTCCTGGTTCTACATTTTTTGAATTGGGCATGCTTGTCTAAGATGGTGAGGAAAGCACTTTTAACGAATAACCAGGCATCCTCTACTGACGGAATGAGGTCAATATCCTTCCAGGATACCCGGGCCAGGTCGATTAGAAAGGCCTGCTCGCTGAAGTGTTTTAGGGAGCGTTTGACCGTGCACCCATTACGGACGCAGGCAATGAGGCAGTGATCGCTGAGATCCTGGTTGAAGACAGCAGAGGTGTATTTAGAGGGCAGGTTGGTCAGGATGATATCTATGAGGGTGCCCGTGTTTACAAATGTAGGGTTATTCCTGGTAGGTTCCTTGATCATTTGTGTGAGGTTGAAGGCATCTAGCTTAGATTGTAGGACGGCCGGGGTGTTAAGCATATCCCAGTTTAGGTCACCTAACAGTACAATCTGAAGATAAATGGGGGGCAATTCATTCACATATGGTGTCCAGGGCACAGCTGGGAGCTGAGGGGGGTCTATACCAGGCGTCAACAGTGAGATACTTATTTCTGGAAAGGTGGATTTTTAAAAGTTGAAGCTCGAATTGTTTGGGCACAGACCTGGATAGTATGACAACGCTCTGCAAGCTATATCTGCAGTAGATTGCAACTCCACCCGCTTTGGCAGTTCTTTCTTGGCGGAAAATGTAGTTGGGGATGGAAATTTCCAAAGATTTGGTGGCCATCCTAAGCCAGGATTCAGACACGGCTAGGACATCAGGGTTGGCGGAATGTGCTAAAGCAGCGAATAAAACAAACTTAGGGAGGAGGCTTCTGATATTAACGTGCATGAAACCACGGCTTTTACGGTTACAGAAGTCAACAAAAGATAGCGCCTGGGGAATAGGAGTTGAACTGGGGGCTACAGGGCCTGGCTTAAAATGTAAACCTCTACATCACCAGAGGAACAGAGGAGGAGTAGGATAAGGGTACGGCTAAAGGCTATAAAAACTGGTTATCTAGTGCATGGGGACAGAATAAAAGGAGCAGGTTTCTGGGCATGGTAGAATAGATTCAGGGCATAATGTACAGACAATGGTATGGTAGGATGTGAGTACAGTGGAGGTGGAGGTAAACCTAGGCATTGAGTGATGATGAGAGAGGTTGCATCTCTGGAGGCACCAGTTAAGCCAGGTGAGGTCTCCGCATGTGTGTGGGGTAGGACAAAAAAAGTTATCTAAGGCATTTTGAGCGGGACTGAGGGCTCTACAGTGAAATAAAACATTAAGAACTAGCCAAGACAGCAGTAGACAAGGCATATTGACATTAGAGAGAGGCATAAAGCAAACACAGGTGTTGATCAGGAGAGCTAATATAACAACGGGTAAATGGCAATGAATGGACAGAGCGGGTTAGTTAGGACAGGACCTGAGTTCAAGGCTGGGGCCGACAGGTAAACAAAACGAGGTACCGTGTTATTGAAACAGTCCAGGGGGCATCAGCTGTGTAGCTGAGTGATCATAGGGTCAAAAGAGCAGCAATAGGTGAGTCAGGGTGCCGTTTGGTAGTCACTACTACGCTAGGCGAGCAGGGGACACAGCGTTCAGAAAAGCTAGCGGGCCGGGGCTAGTAAATGGTTCTTCGGCAACATCGTAACAGAATAGCCTGTTGACATGGTCTTCTCACACCAGCATAGTCGTGAAGCAGGCGTCTCTTCAAAATCTGGAGGTTGAAAAGATTTGGCAAGGCCCCTCAGATCCTCAAAAAAGTTCTACAGCTGCACCATTGAGAGCATTTTGACTGGCTGCATCACCGCAAGGTATGACAACTGCACCACCCTCAATTGCAAGGCACTACAGAGAGTGGTGCGGATGGCAGAGTACATCACTGGGGCTGAGCTCCCCGCCATCCAGGACCTCTATACCAGGCAGTGTCAGAGGAAGGCCCGGAGAATTTACAGAAGACCTCAGCCACCCAAGCCATAGACTATTCACTCTACTACCGCACGGCAAGCGGTACCAGAGCGCCAAGTCTGGGACCAAAAGGCACCTGATCAGCTTCTACCCCAAGACACAAGACTGCTAAACAGTTAATCAAATGGCTACCCGGACTATTGCATTGACCCTTTTTTCCACTGACTCTCTTGCACTGACTCTACCCACACACTCACACGCACTTACACTCCAACACACACACAAACATAGACACACACACACACACTAAATACGCACACACATACAAAACATACACACACATGCAGTGCATTCGGAAAGTATTCAGACCCCTTCCCTTTTCCAAATGTTGTTACGTTACAGCCTTATTAAAAAAACAAATAAATAATTTTTTTCCCTCATCAATCTACACACAATACACCATAATGACAAAGTGAAAATAGGTATTAAGACATTTTTGTAATTTTAGTAAAAATAAAAAACTGAAATACGTTATTTACATAAGTATTCAGACCCTTTGCTATGAGACTCGAAATTGAGCTCAGGTGCATCCTGTTTCCGTTGATCATCCCTGACATGTTTCTACAACTTGATTGGAGTTCACCTGTGGTAAATTCTATTAATTGAACATGATTTGGAAAGGCACACACCTGTTTATATAAGGTCCCACTGTTGACAGTGCATGTCAGAGCAAAAACCAAGCCATGAGGTCGAAGGAATTGTCCGTAGAGCTCCAAGACAGGATTGTGTCGAGTCACAGATCTGGGGAAGGGTACCAAAAATTATCTGCAGCGTTGAAGGTCCACAAGAACACAGTGGCCTCCATCATTCTCAAATGGAAGAACCACCAAGACTCTTCCTAGAGCTGGCCGCCCGGCCCAACTGAGCAATCGGGGGAGAAGGACCTTGGTCAAGGAGGTGACCAAGAACCCGAAGGTCACTCTAACAGAGTTCCCCTGTGGAGATGGGAGAACCTTCCAGAAGGACAACCATCTCTGCAGCACTCCACCAATCAAGTTTTTATGGTAGAGTGGCCAGACAGAAGTCACTCCTCAGTAAAAGGCACATGACAGCCCGCTTGGAGTTTGCCAAAAGGCACCCAAAGGACTCTCAGACCATGAGAAACAAGATGTTCTGGTCTGATGAAACCAAGATTGAACTCTTTGGCCTGAATGCCAAGCGTCACGTCTGGAGGAAACCTGGCACCATCCCTACGATGAAGCATGGTGGTGACATCATCATGCTGTGGGGATGTCTTTCAGCGACAGAGACTAGTCAGGATTGAGGGAAAGATGAACGGAGCAAAGTACAGAGAGATCCTTGATGAAAACCAGCTCCAGAGCACTCAGGACCTCAGACTGGGGTGAAGGTTCACCTTCCAGCATGACAACGACACTAAGCACACAGCCAAGACAACACAGGAGTGGCTTTGGGACAAGTCTCTGAATTTCCTTGAGTGGCCAGAGCCTGGACTTGAAACCGATCGAACATCTCTGGAGAGAACTTTAAATAGTTGTGCAGTGACGCGCCCCATCCAACCTGACAGAGCCTGAGAGGATCTTGAGAAGAATGGGAGAATCTCCCCAAATAAAGGTGTGCCAAGATTGTAGTGTCATGCCCAAGAAGAATCGATGCTGTAATTGCTGCCAACGGTGCTTAAACAAAGTGCTGAGTAAATGGTCTGAATACTTATGTAAATGTGCTTTTTTTATTTTTTTATTATTTATTTTTAAACATTTTCTAAAAACCTGTTTTTGCTTTGTCATTATGGGGTATTGTGTCTAGGTTGATGAGGGGGGAAAAAAACAATTTAATGAATTTTAGAATAAGTCTGTAACCTTCAAAATGTGGAAAAAGAGAAGGGCTCTGAATACTTCCGAATGCACTGTACACACACTTTCACACTCTTCGTATACACCACCGTTCAAAAGTTTGGGGTCAGTTAGAAATGTCCTTGTTTTTGAAAGAAAAGCCCAAAAATTTCGTCCATTAAAATAACATCAAATTGATCAGAAATACATTGTAGACATTGTTAATGTTGTAAATGACTATTGTAGCTGGAAACGGCTGATTTTTAATGGAATATCTACATAGGCGTACAGAGGCCCATTATCAGCAACCATCACTCCTGTGTTCCAATGGCACGTTGTGTTAGCTAATCCAAGTGTATCATTTTAAAACCCTTTTGCAATTTATCATTAGAAAACCCTTTTGCAATTATGTTAGCACAGCTGAAAACTGTAGTGCTAATTAAAGAAGCAATAAAACTGGCCTTCATTAGACTATTTGAGTATCTGGAGCATCAGCATTTGTGGGTTCGATTACAGGCTCAAAATGGCCAGAAACAAAGACCTTTCTTCTGAAACTAGTCAGTCTATTCTTGTTATGAGAAATGAAGGCTATTCCATGTGATAAATTGCCAAGAAACTGAAGATCTCGTTGAACGCTGTGTACTACTCCCTTCACAGAACAGCGCAAACTGGCTCCAACCAGAATGAAAAGAGGAGTGGGAGGCCCCAGTGCACAACTGAGCAAGAGGACAAGTACATTAGAGTGTCTAGTTTGAGAAACAGACGCCTCACAAGTCCTCAACTGGCAGCTTAATTAAATAGTACCCGCAAAACACCAGTCTCAACGTCAACAGTGAATAGGCGACTCCGGGATGCTGGCCTTCTAGGCAGAGTTCCTCTGTCCAATGTCTGTGTTCTTTTGCCCATCTTCATCTTTTATTTTTATTGGCCAGTCGGAGGTATGGCTTTTTCTTTACAACTCTGCCACCTCTACCAAGGTTCCGTTCACGTGGTCCTCTGCCACTGACCGGTCGTTCCGGGACCTCAAACACCGCTTCACCACTGCTCCTATCTTGGTTCATCCTGACCCTTGCCGTCAGTTTGTGGTGGAGGCCGATGCTTTAGATGTCGGAGTGGCCTTTTCTGCCTGCCCTGACCCCGAGCCTGCCTGCCGTCCTGTACCTTTGCACCACCTATCTGGATTACTGACCCCTGCCTACCTTGACCTGTCTTTTGCCTGCTCCTCTTGGATGAATAAACTGTTCTTAATTCGACGTTGTCTGCATCTGTGTCTTACCTGAAATGTAATACTTGTTTCTATGATAATATTTACCGACATCCAACAGTACATTCCAAATAAATAGGAAGTAGTCATTGAGTCGAGCGGGATGTTCAATGATGTAAGGTCAGTTTTCAGAGTCACAATGAAATGTAATAAGGAATGAAGCAAAGCAACATATTGTTAGGTAAAATAATTTATTCCAAGGCTCCAGTACAAACATTACATCAGCCAGGTGTTACAGACCAAGGAATAATGTTGCATGTTGTGTAAAAACATGACGATGGAAACCATTTTACCTTAAAAAAAAGCTGTAAAATGGTAGGAAGAGGGAATGGAGGCAGAACTTCCATTGTTTTGAATCTTCTCTCTGAAGCAAGAGCCCAAAGAAAGGCTTGCGTTTATTTTGTCCGTGTGGAGGTACCAAACAAGTGGCATCGCAGAGGGTCGAGTAGAGATGACTTTTGGGAGGTACCAGAAACAACATGGCACTACCCGTGGTGAGGGAGGGGGGTGTAGGGAGGGTTAGGAGAGGGACTCTGATGAGTGTCCATGCTTAATAAGCATGGTTGGCCACGAACAGTGATTCTCCAGCAGCGGCGCTGTCTCCGGAAGAAACATACTTGCCTTGGCAGGCCAGGCTGTTGGCCTGCGGGAGGAAATAAGCACAACATAAACTCGTTTTCAGCGGATATTTTTCAAAGTGTGGAATATACTGTACATTGTGACTTCCTATACATCCATACCATAAACATTCCGCTGGGCACACACTGGTTGAATCAACGTTGTTTCCACGTCCTTTCAATGAAATTGAATCAACGTGAAATAGATGTTGATTTGACCTCTGTGCCCAGTGGGATGTGGCCTCTATACAGCTATAAATAATCACATATGAAAACTAAGCAAAATATATGAAAATAAATGGATAAATATATTTGGTTGTTCGTACCAGAGCTCTCTTGATGAACTCCTCCTGGGCAGCTTTGCCATTACCGGGTTTGCCACCCCATGCCTTAAGGGCGGATGCCTGGAGAGCACGGCCATAGGAGAAAGTAATGGCCCATGGCCTGTGCAGGGGGCACTGGTTCATGACGTTCAGGTTGATGGAGGCTTCCTCCTCAGACTGGCCACCGGACAGGAAGGTGATGCCTGTGGGTGAAGCGGATAAGGAGAGGGGTTATTTTATTGTAAAAAAAACGACTGAAAAAAGATACATCAACAAATTGTGTCTACATTTGTATGTGAAATATATAATAACACGCTGTATAGAATAATGTAACTAAACATTATATAACATTATAACATTATATTCACCCACTCACAGTATATGAAAGTGCCATAGTCATAGAGGGTGAGTTTGTGAACATGTGTGATTACATTGAGTGTGAGTGGGTGAAGCTGGATGTTTAGAAATGTATAAGTGCATCGCGCTGTACTGTATATTGGGCTGTAGTCAGTGTGTTGTCGGCCGCTCACCAGGGACTGCTGGGGGCACGGTACGGCGCAGGGCGGTAATGGTGGCCATGGCGATGTCCTGGTGGGTGTACTTGTGTGAGCAAGAATGTCCAGCAGTGACCATGTTGGGCTTCAGGAGGGTACCCTCCAGGTAGACGTGGTGGTCGGACAGAGCCTTGTACATTGCGGCCAGGACCTTCTCAGTCACATACTGGGTGCGCTTCAGGTCATGGTCACCGTCGGGGAGGATCTCAGGCTCAACAATGGGGACAATGCCGTGCTAGCAGAGGGCAGAGGTAATGACTACTGAAAGACACTTTTAGCCAACAGAGCATGTTATTGATCATGACAGTTAACAGGCAGACTTTAGTGGTGGCTCTTCTATCTTTCCTCTCTATCCCTCTACAGCTGTATATTCAATAAAAACAAACGGAGAAAAACTGTGTTTTAAGATTGTGATTTGTAATATGTGTGTGTTGTTTTACTAGGATTATGGGACCTACATCAGTGAGCAGTCCTGGCTAAACCGATGTCCCTGAACTATGGTTGTGAAGAGATCAGAAATGACTGTTATTTACTTGTCTGATATTTAACTGACACACACAGTATCAGTCAAAAGTTTGGACACATCTACTCATTTAAGGGTTTTTCTTTACTTTTACTATTTTCTACATTGTAGAATAATAGTGAAGACATCAAAACTATGAAATAACACATAGTAGTAGTAACCAAGTAGTAACCAAACCAAAAAAAAGTGTTGAACAAATCAAAAAAGTGTTAATAAACAAATCCAAATATATTTTAGTTTTTAGATTCCTCAAAGTAGCCAGCCTTTGCCTTGATGACAGCTTTGCACACTCTTGGCATTCTCTCAACCAGCTTCATGAGGTAGTCACCTGGAATGCATTTCAATTAACAGGTGTGCCTTGATAAAAGTGAATTTGGGGAATTTATTTTCTTCTTAATGCATTTGAGCCAATCAGTTGTGTTGTGACAAGGTATGGGTGGTATACAGAAGATGGCCCTATTTGGAAAAATACAAAGTCCTTATTATGGCAAGAACAGCTCAACTAAGCAAAGGGAAATGACAGTCCATCATTACTTTAAGACAGGAAGGTTATTTCATAGTTTTGAGATGTCTTCACTATTATTGTACAATGTAGAAAATAGTACAAATAAAGAAAAACGCTGGAATGAGTAGGTGTGTCCAAACTTTTGACTCTATTAATTTATCTTAATATCTCACTGATATCTCTACCCACTGAGTAAGTAAGCCCAGACACATACCAGACAATCTGCTGTACCTTACTCATGACAAAACATACTGTAGCGTTCATATCTTTCAAAAAACTAAAGAGAGTTGCTTGGTTCTGGTACTAACTTTATACACTTCTAATAACACTTTTAGGTATGTATTTCTAATATTTGTAATAATTTCTGAAGAATTTATAAGCATTTAATGCATTTATAATGGCATCTTTCATGAAAGTTAATATAGTGTAACCCACATGTATACAGAGAGTCAATGATTCAAAGGTAACTTATGGCCCATAGGAGAATTGAATACACAAACTTGCAATTGTTGACACTGTGTTTTTTAACTACTTAAGCTAATGATTTAACAAGACCACTGAGGGCTCGGGATATTTTCGATGTGATTCTTACCATCTGGCAGATGCTGGCATAACGGGCCAGGACATTGCAATTCTCAATGATCGCAAGGCGAGAGGGGGTGGTGGAGGTGATTTTCAGCACACAACGCCACTTGGCGAAGTCGCAACCGTCCTTCTTATACTGGGCGCAACGCTCATACAGGCCATCCAAACCTGAAGGAGAAAAGGATGGAGGTAGGGACAGAAGAAAGAGATGAGTGTGGGAGGGTATTTTGTAAAGGTTTTGTATGTGTGTATTGTATCTAGGTTGCAATACTATTCAGGCATTTTGTGACTTGATAAACAAATGGGATTGATTGTATGTTGCATTGATTGCGTGTATGTTGTTGTACTGTATGCATTTTGATTAATTGTGAATCCCATTCTATTTTTCCTCTTTACCCTGGGTGGTGGTCTCTCCGTTGGTTCCGGCGAGAGGGACGACACCTTTGTCAACCTTGATGCCTACAACCCAGCCTCTGGACTTGACGTGCTGGGGGAAGGTCTTGCCGGCATCGGTTTTCTGGTACAGGGTCTCATGGAAGAAGATGACGCCACCAATGCAAGGACCGGCGCGCTCGTCAGCGGTGAAGAGCAGCTGACGGTACAGTCTCCTGTTCTCCTCGGTGTTCTCAGTGTTGATGCTCTGGAAGCGCTTGGCAACGCTGCCTGTTGGGTGGAAAGTGAGAGAGGGAGTGAGGATTAGATTCACAGAAAGAAATAGAGCAAACATTATGCTATATACATTTTTCAACACGGAAGTCAACACATTGCACATAGAAACACCTTTCTGTTGGATAAAAATAGTAAAATATTTAAGAAACAAACCAAAAATATTGGCCAGTTATTGAACATGTGTATGTCCTAATGTGTCTTCTGTTGAATTAAAAGTTATTATGGCCTTTTAGGTTAAGAATCAGTAAAAGCATGACTGATTGGACTTAATAATTTGTGTGGCTCTGTTGAGAAGGCTTGGAAGCTGTTACATGTTCAGAGCAGAGGGGAGGCCATTTAATTTCTTAGCTGCTTTAAATGAGAAGGCCGATTGTGCAAAAGTAGAGTAGAGAAGGACTTTATGGTTGACGTGTCAAATGCCTTCCGTAGGTCGAGGGAGACCGCCCCTACTAGGCTTCCTGTATCCAGCTTGGCCTTGATCGTCTCTAGGAGATAGACATATGAGTGGTTCACCTTAAACCCAAACTGAATGGGTGAAGGGAGACAGTCCTTGTGTTCAGGTGTGCTGTGAGCTGTTCCAGTACAACTTTTTCAGCAACCTTATAGATGACAGGGAGGATACTGATAGGCCTGTAGTTGCTCACTTCCTGCTGGTCTCCAGATTTATGTACAGGGGTCACGATGGCAGTCTTCCCTGCCTTCGGGAATTAACTTTCTTGCACTGAAAAGTTGATTATCTGGGTAAATGATCTTTAGTGGCTAGGCTGCCTCTATCATTTTTTTAATATGGTATCAAGACCATACACATCCTTTGCTTTAGAGTTTGAAAGTGAGAAGAGGACTTTCGTGACCTTTTCCTCTTTGGTGGACTCCAAAGAATAAATGGTCCAATAAGACCTCTCCTGTCTCAGCCTCCAGTATTTATGCTGCAGTAGTTTATGTGTCGGGGGGCTAGGGTCAGTCTATTATATCTGGAATATTTCTCCTGTCTTATCCAGTGTCCTGTGTGAATTTAAGTATGCTCTTTTTTTCTCTCGGAGGACCTGAGCCCTAGGACTATGCCTCAGGACTACCTGGCCTGATGACACCTTGCTGTCCCCAGTCCACCTGGCCGTGCTGCTGCTCCAGTTTTAACTGTTCTGCCTGCGGCTATGGAACCCTGACCTGTTCACCAGACGTGCTACCTGTCCCAGACCTGCTGTTTTCAACTCTCTAGAGACAGCAGGAGTGGTAGAGATACTCTAAATGATTGGCTATGAAAAGCCAACTGACATTTACTCCTGAGGTGCTGACCTGTTGCACCCTCGACAACCACTGTGATTATTCTTATTTGACCCTGCTGGTCATCTATGAACATTTGAACATCTTGGCCATGTTCTGTTATAATCTCCACACAGTACAGCCAGAAGAGGACTGGCCACCCCTCATAGCCTGGTTCCTCTCTATGGGGTTGTGTTTTGGGGGATGCACGGCTCTTAACCTTCGCTTCTCCCGAGTCCGTACGGGAGTTGCAGCGATGGGACAAGACTGTAACTACCAATTTGATATCATGAAATTGCAGAGAAAAAGGGGGTAAAAAATCCTATATATATATATAAACACAATTTATTGAACACTAGTCACTTTAATAATGTTTACATACTGCTTTACTCATCTCATATGTATATACTGTATTCTATTCTACTGTATTTTAGTCAATGCCACTCCGACATTGCTTGTCCTAATATTTATTTATTTTTAAATTCCATTATTTGACTTTTAGATTTGTGCGTATTGTTGTGAATTGTTAGATACCACTGCACTGTTGGAGCTAGGAACACAAGCATTTCACTATTCCCGAAAATATCTGCAAAAAAAAGAAAATGTGTATCTGACCTATTGTCACACCCTGAACAGTTTCACCTGTCCTTGTGATTGTCTCCACCCCCTCCAGGTGTCACTTGTTTTCCCCTGTGTATTTATCCTTGTGTTTCCTGTCTCTCTGTCCCAGCGGTTTTCCCGTTCTCCTGCTTTTTGCATTCTGCTTTTTCTAGTCCTCCAGGTTTTGACCCTTGCCTGTTTCTGGACTTTGTACCTGCCTGCCTGACCATTCTGCCTGCCTTGACCATGAGCCTGTCTGCCACTCTGTACCTCCTGGACTCTGATCTAGTTTTGACCTTTTTACCTGTCCACGACCATTCTCTTGCCTACCCCTTTGGGTTAATAAACATTGTAAGACTCCAACCATCTGCCTCCTGTGTTTGCATTTGGGTCTCGCCTTGTGCCTTGATACCAATCAAATTGTATGTTTTATTTGATCCTCAAGTTACTCCAGGTCTCTGTTTTGGATGTTTTTTTTAAACATTTTTTACTTTTTGGTTCTAATGGGATGTTTTGGAGAAGTTATAAGGTGAAAAAACAAAGCTCTGTTGCTCTGATTGCGAGTATGTCTTTGCATGTGTGACTTTTCATTCCATAGTGGGCCTGTGTGTGCAACCAACATTTTTGCCACGCTTTGCATACCGGTAGACTCATCAGCGGCGAGGATTCCCTTGCCCTGGGCGACGATCTTGTGAGCAATGTCACTAAGCTCCTTCTTCTGGTCAGGAGTGAGGAAGGGGAATGCGTGAGGCATCTTGACTAAAGGAAGGGGAAAGGCAGGAGACACTGGTTAACATGAGGTGTTCTGAGGAGTGAGAGAGGGCTTGAGATACACAAAAGTAGCAGATATTTGGTTGCCCCCCCCCCCCAACTCGCGGGCATTTGACAATTTTATAACAAATGTCTTGCAACTCTACACATTTTTCCATGGGGTGGAGAGACATCTTTGCAGTTTTAAAGCCAATTTTCTGCAATTATACACATTTTGCCAAAACCTTTTTGACATGTTAATATGATATCTGAGTGAGAGTGACCAGCAAAATCAATGGCGGTCCCTTGGATATCAGGGCCCCTGGGTATGTGTCCTGCATGCCCGGTCGATATTCGCCCATGTTTACTTCAAGTTTAGATAGCTGGCTAGATTAATTTACCAATAATATTTATTTTTGCTGACATGGCTAATTGAGTGACTGCCAGTGACTGACATAACATGAGAAAAACTGCTGATGCACAATTTTTTTTGATACTGCACCTTGTGTATTCCACTATTATAACTCTTAACAGTAAGTTGAGACCCCGACTGAGTTCCCAAAAGTAGCAAATAAAGCATATAAACAAAGGTAGACTTAAACAAAGGTGAATGTGAAACATTCTTAAACAAATGTGAAAAGAGTGTAGCCAACTTTCCCCGTAAAAATGCAGTAGGTGGAAACGTTCAAAGAAAAGGAAGGTAAGAGATGTGTAAAGGAAGTGGCAAGTATTTGCGTCTGTCCATTTGGGTCGTCGCTAGTTACCACAGCCAAAAAGTTAGAAGGCTACTCGACCAATCAGATGAGGGAGTGTGATGATGCATATTCCGGTTTGCGTGATGATGGCATATCTTGAGTTCAAGTTTGATGACCAAATAACCATGGTGCGAATTACAGGGGAGCCAGGGTGGGCTCAGCCCCCCTAGCTCAGCTGTATGAGATATTAGCTCCCCTAAATACAACAAAAGTCAATCTTCGGGGTGGTCTCTAAATAATGCTAATTTAACCATTCTCGTATTTGTATCAAATGCAGTGGTAAGTATGACAATAAAATATTCCAATGAAACAAACACCCCCACCTCTTTGTTATGGTTTAAACCATGTATTTCTATGTAGCAGCACTCTCTCCAGTAGTATTGAATTTCCGCCATGGCTGAGCTCCTTTACGCATCGATTTTCTTTTGTACTTCCACATTTTCGCCATTTGTTTACCATGTGTTCTTGATAAACGAAATAGCCTTAATTCCAACGCATTAGATTTATCCGTTTATTTATCATTGTTTGCTTTTGTCAGTCAGCCGTTTTTCAGGTGCTTTGCATTAGGTGCTACTGGTGTTTGTGCCATCCGTGGCCAGAAGGAGTAGACCATTTATTTCGCTTTATTATTTGCTATAAATATTTGTTTTCTTTCCTGGATCAGCTGATGATGGTCGACAATATCACGAGACAACTAGCCTACAGTTAGACACCATTGCGCATCCAATCCATCCAACAAGTATACCTTAAAGACCGTAGGCCTATACTTGACATTTTCGGTTAGAAGCACTTGATTTCGCAATTTCTTAGGACTACATTATTTTGGATTTTTGTGCCCATGAGAACTGTTTTCACAACGAAACATAATAGATGTTACATAGGCATAGTTACACTTACAGTGCATTTTCAGAGATTTCCAAGATCTATGATTCGTACAGGGTTTAAGTTCAATGTTCAAATGTAATTGTTAAATGCTTTATGACAAATAACATTGTCGTACGTTTCATTAATGTAAGGAAAGAAAGGTATGGTTTTATTTGACACAATCTGTGAAAACGGCAAGCATTAATTCATGAATTACGGACAACTCATGAACGAGGTTGTAAAACATGTTTTTATTCAACTCATGTATTATTTTGAATGTAGGCTACCTATTCTGCATGTGTTCCTATGTTTAAAATTGCCTTGGTTGAGAGGGTAGGCTACCGGCAGTGGCGTAGACCTAGTGGAGGGTAAACGCAAGTAAACTTTTTTCACCGTGACCGGCAATTAGATTTTACCCACCTTTTTTTAACACTAGGCCTACACAGACTACCGGTAGTCCTATTTTAAAGTTAATGGTAATACACATTGTAGCCTAGTCTAGTAAGTTGATCATGTGTGTTAGGGTGACCATCCTGTTTTTCCCGGGACAGTTTCATCCCCATTTCAGGCTACAAAAAGGTCAATTTGTCAGCAAGACGCATCACTGAATGTAGGTCTACTCAATGGCAATCACTGAATGTCATTAGGCACACTTTTTGGTGTTTTGTAACAGATGTCTATTTCCATTCATTAAATGTCGTGAGTAGGCCTATACATGCAGTTTGAATGCTAGAATTATTTTGAAATGGACCAAACATGCACAGGTAGCCTACTTTTTTAAGTGATTTGTTTGTTGACAATCAGATGAAAATATCATGACTGCCACATTAAAATGTAATACATTTTGACCATTTAAATGACGTCTTTATTATTAAGCCCATAAAAAAGTGTGTGCACTCAACACAGAGACCCCCGAATATCATGCTGTAACTCACACTCCGCAAAGAACTAAATACATTTGGGAACAAGAATTGGCAATGTCACTAAAATTCATTACATTGAGGTTGGCCAAAAGTTTTGGGCTAAGGGGTAAGTTGTTTTTTCTTTTTTGGATAAGTAGTAGCTAATTCTTGCTTATTTTGTCCTGTTTTCACTGCAAGTGTATATCAAACCGTATTCCTATCATGTAATACTGTGCATAAAAGTACAATGTATGTAAAGAAACAAAAATGTAAAACAAAGTTATTTTTGTCCTCCGAATTGGATGGGCCAATAAAATAAATACAGTACAATTTTACCTTTATTTAACAAGGCAAGTCAGTTGAGAACAAATTGCTATTTTCAATGACGGCCTAGGAAGAGTGGGTTAACTGCCTTGTTCAGGGGCAGAACGACAGATTATGATATCGTTTAGGACCTTGAGCGTGGCTGAGGTGCACACATGACCAGCTCGGAAACCAGGTTGCATAGCAGAGAAGGTACGGTGGGATTCGAAATTGGCTTTCGAAGATTTTAGAAAGGCAGGGCAGGATGGATATAGGTCTATAACAGTTTGGGTCTAGAGTGTCTCCCCCTTTTAAAGAGGGGGATGACCGCGTCAGCTTTCCAATCTTTGGGGATCTCAGACGATACAAAAGAGAGGTCGAATAGGCTATTAATAGGTGTTGCAACAGTCCAGATTGTCTAGCCCAGCTGATTTGTAGGGATCCAGATTTTGCAGTTCTTTCAGAACATCAGCTGTCTGGATTTGGGTGAAGGAGAAGCGGGATGGGGGGGGGGGGGCAAGTTTCTGCAGGGGGTGCTGAGATGTTGGCCTGGGTAGAGGTAGCCAGGTGGAAAGCGTAGCCAGCCGTGGAAAAATAATTATTGAAATGATCGATTATCATAGGTTTATCGGTGGTGACAGTGTTTCCTATCCTCAGTGCAGTGGGCAGCTGGGAGGAGGTGCTCTTATTCTCCATGGACTTTACAGTGTCCCAAAACATTTTGGAATTAGTGCTACAGGATGTACATTTCTGTTTGAAAAAGCTGGCCTTAGCTTTCCTAACTGACGGAGTATATTGGTTCCTGACTTCCCTGAAAAGTTGCATATTGCGGGGCATGTGAATGACCTTTTTGATTTTCTAGTCTCTCTAAACCCTGACCTTTCCCTTGGGTGCTCCATCTCCTCTCCCCTCCACACTACTCCCTCCTTATCCAAACCCCGTCTCGTTACAGTACCACTCAATCCAAAAAGGTTCAACCAAATATAAACGTTGAAACATATGTAAGTGGGCATGTAAAAAGGACTGTGTGTGCAGGCCCCTCCAGTTGCTAACTCAGTGTGTTGCTTTCAAAACTAAGACCAATAAACTTTTATTTGATTTGATAGAGCTATATAGAGAATTCATTCTGTTGCAGTATTTGTAGTACAGTTAATAAGTACAGTATAGGCTAAGTTAAAAGTGTAGAGCGTGAGTAAAAGCTATAAGTGAGTCAAGTTGTCTCCACTTTTTGGTCTAAGGAGGCTAGCGTAAAGCAATGAAGCAATGATACCTAATGAAGCAAAGCAACATTATGGTATACTAATTTGAGTGAGCATTTAAAGAGATGAATCCCGTATGAATGTTTTGAGCATAGAGATGCGTCTAATGCTTGTATAATAATTGTATTAGCATTGATGCATCCTTGATTGTATGATAACGACAATGCTTCTGAAAATTCTACTCGGGCATTGGCTCTTGCAGTCTCATAGAAGCTTTTTTAATGCCAGCAGACAATGTTTGCAGTGCTCTTTCAATTAGATATCACACTCACACTGCATGAGCAATATATTAAAATATAAAGTACAATCAGCCAGAGCCTCAATAACATTTGATATCCTTTTTTCTTATTAAGATATGATTTGATTCCCTTACCTTGGAGGGTTGCAGGAGAGCTGGGAGAAGAGAGAGAGAGAAGATCTGACTGAAGTCTGCGACAACCTCCCGGCCTGCCTGGGCCACTATTTATCCTCCCAGTGTGACCTCTCATATTTCAGGCGCCTGGCTAAAATAAGAAACAGCCCGCAACCAGAGAAGGGCGATGACTGACAAAAAACGTGTCGAAGTAACGCGGCTAAGGGTCCCATGTTATCGAGGAAAGGGCAAAGAGTGATTTGATGGGTGACAGGAATGAGATAGTGAGCGGGAGAGAAGAATGGGGAGGTGAACAGGTAAGAGTTGGTGCACATAGTAATAGAAAATTATATGATATATGCCCGTTAGTAGACACTTTTATCCAAAGCAACTTAACAGTAGTGCATGCACACATTTCAATATGGTTCTTCCCAGTGGGAATCAAACCCATGATCGTTAAGTTGCAAGAGCCATGCTCATTAAATTGCAAGAACCATGCTCTACCAACTAGCCACACAGGACCATATAGGAGTAAAAAGAGGGGAATACGAAGCAAAATCTATGGAAGAGAGGGGGAAAGAGCCGAGATGCTCTCTAACACTTCGGTAACACTAAGCTGACAGTTCAATTGTGTTATAACTTGTTATAAGGATGTATGCGCCTCTATGTCTTATGGTAAAAGCTTCATATTTTATATCTGTCTGTGTAACAAATGCTCAACTGAGATGATTGTGAAACATTATAAAGGGCTCAGGGGTCTGCATCTGGGTCTTACCTTCATACCTGAAAGCATTCAATGAGATTGACACACAGATATGCTTCAAGTAGTGTACACGTAGGTCTATTGCGTTCATCTCCATCGGTTTTCTCTCTCAATTCAATTCAAAGGGGAAACATATGTTTACATTGCCAAAGCAAGTGAAATAGATAATAAACAAAGGTGAAATAAAGGAACAGTAAAGACATTTCAAATGTCACAGTAGGTCTATCTATATACAGTGTTGTAACGATGTGCAAATAGTTAAACTACAAAAAGGACAATAAATAAATATGGGTTGTATTTACAATGATGCTTGTTCTACTCTGGTTGCCCTTTTCTTATGGCAACAGGTCACAAATCTTGCTGCTATGATTGTACAATGTGGTTTCACCCAATAGATATGGGAGTTTGTCAAAATCTGATTTGTTTTCTAATTCTTTGTGGGTCTGTGTAATCTGAGGGAAATATGTGTCTCTAATTTGGTCATACATTTGGCAGGAGGTTAGGAAGTGCAGCTCAGTTTCCACCTTGCTTTGTGGGCAGTGTGAACACAGTGTGAACACTCTCTTCTCTTGAGACCATGTCTGCCTACGGCGGCCTTTCTCAATAGCAAGGCCATGCTCCCTGAGTCTGTACATAGTCAAAGCTTTCCATAATTTTGGGTCAGTCACAGTGGTCAGAGAGAGAGAGAGACAACTATGTCGCTCTCTCTCGCTCTCAATTCAAAGGGGCTTTATTGGCATGAGAAATATATGTTAACATTGCCAAAGGAAGTGAAATAAACAATCACAAATTAACAGTTAACTTTAAACACGCAAAAGTCTCAAAACACAAAGATGTCTGACATGTTAAATGATTAACTATGTACAAACACAAAAAGAAGTGTATTGGTCTGTAGCCTATAAATTAAGATAAAATTGCTCACAGACAAATGCAACTATTAGCTCCTCCTTAGGGCCCGCTCAGCAAGCTAGCGTGTGTGCAAGAGCATATGCTGTCTGTATAAAAAGTAGAAGTACAAATGGCAAGGGAAATTAAATAAACAGATACATATATGTGTAGGTTTTATTTACTTTGGTGTTTGTTTTCTTATCACAAAAGGTCCCACATTTTGCTGCGATAATTGCACACTGTGGTATTTCACCTAATAAACCACAGGTTGTGAGGTGTCACGTTCTGACCTTAGTTCTTTTGTATTTTCTTTGTTTTAGTATGGTCAGGGCGTGAGTTGGGTGGGTTATCTATGTTTGTGTTTCTATGTTGGGTTTTTTGTTTGGCCTGATATGGTTCTCAATCAGAGGCAGGTGTTAGTCATTGTTTCTGATTGGGAACCATATTTAGGTAGCCTGTTTTCTGTTGTGTTTTGTGGGTGGTTGTCTTCCGTGTCTGTGTGTTCCACACGGAACTGTTTCGGTTTTCAGTAGTTCACTTTATTGTTTTGTATCTCAGTGTTCAGTTTGTTCTATTAAAGATTCATCATGAACACTTACCACGCTGCGCTTTGGTCCTCCTCTCTTTCTCCCAACGAAGATCGTTACATGAGGATTGGCAACAATACCTCTTCCACACTCTTCCACACTAACCCTTTGTTGGGTTGGCAGTGGTTTGTGAAGTTACGGTGTAAATATAACGAGATGTGCAGTAATTAGGTAAAACTCCATTTTGGCTCTTGCTCAAGACACTGTGTTCAATAAGGGAGTTTAAAAGCCTAGAATGTATAATACTACAAAGTACCTTCCCCAGGTTACTGTTCACACAGACGCCTCTGTAATTGTGGGGTTCAAATGTATCTCCAATCTTAAAGATGGGGGTTATGAGTCTCATGGAAATAACCTACATTCAATGTTGGAATGAATCATTTTAACATAGCCAAAGGGAATTTTTCAGAACCTTGTTTAATCATATTGTTTAAGATTCCATCAGGACTACAAGTTTTTTTGGCTATGTTTCCATCCAATTGGTGACAGATTTTCATGCAAATATTCTAAAATCCACATAAAGAAAACATGTGCATTTTCTCACTAGTGGTGTGTTTCCACCAAACAAAAATCACTGCGTGATGATGTAGTGCACACAAAATGTACTTTTTCATTTAAAAATAAAAATTCAATGTGTTTTTATTGCATTTTCAACTCTACCAATAGTTTTGTCACAAAAACTGTTGCGTTAAATAGCAAATGTGCCTACTCTGGTCTTGGCATGTGCGCTCTAGTCAACAGCTTTCAGATACAGGGCGGGTAGGCTGGTCTACATGAGATTATTATGGATAAGAGCGAGTATATTTTATTTGTCAAATGGCAGTCTACCATCGATCATGATGTCACCAGAATCAGACCCTCGATATGTATTGGAAAGGAACATCAAGATCAACGTGCACTTTCACCACCCTGTGAAGTTCATCATAAATGTATTTAATCTGTAGCCTAATAAAATGCAAGGTTTCCCAAGTCATAGTGGGAGGACCACACACCACATCATCGAATGACTAAGTTTACTTCGATAGAATGGTTATTTGATCAATATTTGAGCATAAAGGCATTTCCACTGCCATTTCTCAAATAATTAATTTTACAGACACACAAAGATCCCACCTTGTCTAGCGTATTTATTTTTAGCGATATTTGGAAAGATAACCAGCAAATGTTCTGTTTCCATCAGGCCTGTCATGAGATTTTTATCCTACATGTAATCAGGGTTGGGTAGGTTACTTTCTAAATGTAATCCTTTACAGTTACTAGTTAACGGTCCAAAATTGTAATCAGTAACGTAACTTTTGGATTATCCAAACTCAGTAACGTAATCTGATTACATTCAGTTACTTTTAGATTACTTTCCCCTTAAGAGGCATTAGAAGAGGAGAAAAATGTATGTTACCAATTGAACGACATCTATTGCAGGATAAATCCATGTTAAAGTTTACAAAGCTGGCCATATGGATGTTACATTTTACTTTATGGATTGGTTATGTAGGCTTCTTCTAGCACATCACTTTCTACTATATATAATAATGTGATTAAATTATATATTTACATTAAAAACTGAAGTCTATCAGAATTCCAGTCTTTCCAATGAATGTTATATTCCTTGATTTTCAAGAATAGGACTTGGAAATATGGAAGTATAGATTAGCCAAATTGTTTTACCTGAGCTCGACCCCAAAACTAAGGACTTATTAGCCAGCCCTACTCTGTTGTTTATGATTTTGATTTTGTTGTCATGGAGGACTGATTGGGCTCATTGAGTCGAGTTGAAAAATAAATGATGCCCTCATGGAATGGCATGCTTTTAGCACTACTGAAAAGTGCTATTTACATGTGAAAAATTAATGCCATATGCTGCATTTGCTATAGGCCTATTGTTTAACTTTTTGTTGGTGACACTTTGATATCTTATATGCAGCTATTTAAAGGGAAAATTCACAGATGAAACAATAAAAAAAACGGCCTCTGTTTTGGTCAAAAGCAGAGAGATGGGCCTGGAGAAATGTAACCAATCTCAGATTAATAGACAGGGCTACGGATGCAAGGACTGACCATCCATGATATCAAAATGATTGTTTTAACCATCTTATGAGGCAAAACAGTGTTTGTTTACAGTGTTTACAAACATGGAGAAAAACAAGCTTATATTTTGGTTCCTCATGGGGCATTTATAAGTTATATTTTTCAAGAATCAATGTTTTTTTTCACTGGCTGTTCACTGGTTTCAAAAGCGTTGATTGATAGGCAGCTTAAACTTCTTGAATTCAACCATTACACATTTAGATTTCTGAACAGCCATCCACAACAACCACAAGGTGCAAATAGCTAAATGAGAGAGCAGCAGTGTGATTCACATCAATGCGCTATGTAGATATCAATAATAAGTGATACCCGTATCGCTGTAGACTACACCACTGCTGTCATCCTTACCTCCAAGCGTTTATTCGAGGTGGATAATCTTTGGATGCCGACAGCAGTCGCACCATTGGAAGACTTGGACTGTAGCCTGTAAAAGCCTATTCCTGCTCTTTTCCCGCCATCCATCAAACACATTTGGTGTGTCATCATAGTGGTCAACTTGTGGTCAAACACGCTGAGGTGGAACAAACTAAAACTTGTGCCTTTTTTCAATGCTGATTTGAATGTCATTGAGAAAACAGAGAAGTGTCAAAGATTGTTTTTCACAAACATCCATTCTGAATTTAAAAGTAATCCTCGAAATCATCATCTAGTTTTTCAAAAGTATCGGTAGTCCAAGCTATGTCTTCCAATGGTGCGACTGCTGTCGGCATCCAAAGATTTTCCAATTTGAAAAAACGCTACCGGATTACAGTTACCGTTTTTTGTAATCCGTTACTCCCCAACCCTGCATGTACTTTACTCTCATAAAAAGGTTGGATGGAAACCTAGTTAAAGATGGTGACATCTGGTGGATCTTTTATAATCAATTCAAATTTGTCATCAATATGGTCTCTTGTCTTGTGCCTACTGATGAGATTGCAAATAGTTTCATCCATATAACTCTATTTTGGATTGCCAATGCTTCTGGTTTTTGTTTGTTGATTGAGTTCCAATGGTCCCAGAAATAATTTGAATTCATGGATTCCCAAGTACAGTTGATTTCGGGTATGTTCAATATTTTTATTTATTTGGTGTTCTTATAATGTTTAGGTGTCTCAATATTCAAAGGGTAAAAATTGTTGTTTGGATATTTATGTTTTTGATTTGAAAATGTACAACCTACTTTTGTTTTTTGGTGACTTTAATTGGGATTTTGTTGCTGTTCTTTTAAATATATAATTAATGTTTTCAACAGTTAAATGTACTCCTTCAATATTGTGAGGGTATGATTTTCCCCAAAAAAGTGTCCAATAGTATTTTAATTAATTGACTTTGATTATTTTTTGGAATTCCTCTGTGCTGTTTTGGGCCCATCTGTATGATTTAGGGATGTTGTACAGCTCACGACTGGTCTACCGACGTAATCCGGCCGAGGGGGTTTTCAACAGGCTCCTCCGTCGCGACGTCCCCTGAATGCCCATCTGCTTGCCGCGGCCCGCTTGCTGTCTAGAGCATATCGGACTGATAGCTGAAGAGGTCCATCAGCCAATTTTCTTGGGCTACAATTCCTATTTTGCCAATTGGCCTGGACCCCTTTACTACACGGAGCCCTGCCGATCCATCACGACTGGTCTGCCGACGTAACCGCCCGAGGGGGCTACAACCGACTTTTCCGTTGCGACATCCCTCTAAGGCCCTCCTGCTAGCCACGGCCCGCTAGCTGTCTGAATCGCCGCGTCTCCAGCCCGCCTAGCTACTCAATAGACCCCATGATCACTCGGCTATGCATGCCTCTCCCTAATGTCAATATGCCTTGTCCATTGCTGTTTTGGTTAGTGATTATTGTCTTATTCACTGTAGAGCCTCTAGCCCTGCTCATTATACCTTATCCAACCTTTCTAGGGCTGCTCAATATGCCTTAGCTAACCCTTTTGTTCCACCTCCCACACATGCGGTGAACTCACCTGGTTTAAATGGTGTCTCAAGAGACAATACCTCTCTCATCATCACTCAATGCCTAGGTTTACCTCCACTGTATTCACATCCTACCCTACCCTTGTCTGTACATTATGCCTTGAATCTATTCTTCCTTGCCCAGAAACCTTCTCATTTTACTCTCTGTTCCAAACGCACTAGACGACCAGTTCTCATAGCTTTTAGCTATACCCTTATCCTACTCCTCCTCTGTTCCTCTGTTGATGTAGAGGTTAATCCAGGCCCTGCAGTGCCTAGTTCCACTCCCATTCCCCAGGCGCTCTCATTTGTTGACTTCTGTAACCGTAAAAGCCTTGGTTTCATGCATGTTAACATTAGAAGCTTCCTCCCTAAGTTGGTTTTATTCACTGCTTTAGCACACTCTGCCAACCCGGATGTCCTAGCCGTGTCTGAATCCTGGCTTAGGAAGGCCACTAAAAACCCTGAAATTTCCATCCCTAACTACTGCAGAGATAGCCTGCAGAGTTCTGTCATACTATCTAGGTCTGTGCCCAAACAATTTGAGCTTCTACTTTTAAAAATCCACCTTTCCAGAAACAGGTCTCTCACCGTTGTCACTTTCTATAGACCACCTTCTGCTCCCAGCTGTGCCCTGGACACCATATGCGAATTGATTGCCCCCCATCTATTGTCAGAGCTCGTACTGTTAGGTGACCTAAACTGGGACATGCTTCACACCCCGGCCGTCCTACAATCTAAGCTAGATGCCCTCAATCTCACACAAATGATCAATAAACCTACCAGGTACAACCCCAAAGCCATAAACACGGGCACCCTCATAGATATCATCCTGACCAAACTGCCCTCCAAATACACCTCTGCTGTCTTCAACTAGGATCTCAGCGTTCACTGCCTCATTGCCTGCGTCCGTAACGGGTCTGCGGTCAAACGACTACCCCTCATCACTGTCAAACGCTCCCTAAAACACTTCAGCTAGCAGGCCTTTCTAATTGACCTGGCCCTGGTATCCTGGAAGGATATTGACCTCATTTCGTCAGTAGAGGATGCCTGGTTATTCTTCAAAAGTGCTTTCCTCACCATCTTAAATAAGCATGCCCTGTTAAAAAAAATGTAGAACCAGGAACAGATATAGCCCTTGGTTCACTCCAGACCTGACTGCCCTTGACCAGCACAAAAACATCCTGTGGCGTATTGCATTAGCATCGAATAGCCCCCATGATATGCAACTTTCCAGGGAAGTTCGGGAAAGTAAAGGCTAGCTTTTTAATAAAACAGAAATTTGCTTCCTGTAGCACAAACTTCAAAAAGTTCTGGGACACTGTAAAGTCCATGGAGAATAAGAGCACCTCCTCCCAGCTGCCCACTGCACTGAGACTAGGTAACTCTGTCACCACTGATAAATCCACTATAATTGAGAATTTCAATAAGCATTTTTCTACGGCTGGCCATGCTTTCCACCTGGTTACCCCGGTCAACAGCCCTACACCCCCCAGATTGCCGATGTTCTGAAAGAGCCGCAAAATCTGGACCCCTACAAATCAGCTGGGATAGACAATCTGGACCCTCTCTTTCTAAAATTATCCGCCGCAATTGTTGCAACCCCTATTACTAGCCTGTTCAATCTCTCTTTCGCATCGTCTGAGATCCCCAAAGATTGGAAAGCTGCCGTGGTCATCCCCCTCTTCAAATGGGGAGACACTCTAGACCCAAAATGTTACAGACCTATATCTATCCTACCCTGCCTTTCTAAGGTCTTCGAAAGCCAAGTTAACCTCTCTGATATCAGTGGGACGGTAGTGTCCCACCTCGACAACAGCCAGTGAAATTGCAGGGCGCCAAATTCAAAACAACAGAAATCTCATCATGAAAATTCCTCAAACAGACAAGTATTACACACCATTTTAAAGATCAACTTCTTGTAAATCCAAACACAGTGTCCGATTTCAAAAAGGCTTTACGGCGAAAGCACACCACGCGATTATGTTAGGTCAGCGCCTAGTCACAGAAAACCATACAGCCATTTTCCAGCCAAGGAGAGGGCTCACAAAAGTCAGAAATAGCGATTAAATTAATCACTAACCTTTGATCTTCATCAGATGGCACTCACAGGACTTCATGTTACACAATAGATTTGTTTTTTGTTCGATAAAGTTCATCTTTATGTCCAAAAACCTCAGTTGAAATTGGCGCGTTATGTACAGTAATCATTATCTCAAACAAACATCCGGTGAAATTTCAGAGAGCCACATCAAATTACAGAAATACTCATCATAAACATTGACGAAAAATACAAGTTTTATACATAGGATTAAAGATAAACTTCTCCTTAATGCAACCGCTGTGTCAGATTTCAAAAAGGCTTTACGGCGAAAGCACACCACACGATTATGTTAGGTCAGCGCCTAGCCACAGAAACCATACAGCCATTTTCCAACCAAGGAGCGGTGTCACAAAAGTCAGAAATAGCTTTAAAATTAATCACTTACCTTTGATGATCTTCATCTGGTGGCACTCCCAGGTCTCCATGTTAGACAATAAATGTTTGTTTTGTTCGATAATGTCCCTCTTTATACGCAAAAACCTCCGTTTTGTTGGTGTGTTTAGTTCAGTAATCCAAAGGCACAATGCACACTCTCAACATCCAGACGAAAAGTCAAAAAAGTACAATAAAAGTTCGTAGGAACATGTCAAATTATGTTTAAAATCAATCCTCAGGTTGTTTTTGTCATAAATAATAAATAATATTTCTACCGGACAAAAGCTTCGTCAATAGAAATGGAGAAACAAGAAAGGTGCGTTCCCAATCACACCCTCGACTCAGGGCCGGAAATTTCCGCTGTTCTCTCATTGAAAGTGCTGTATCTCCCTCATTTTTCAGAGTAAAAGCCTGAAACAATGCCTAAAGACTGGCCACATGTAGAGGAAGCCACAGAGATTGCGAACTGGGTCCTAAGTCTTTGTATGGTGGATAGGCTTTAAATGGAAAAACAGCCTTTCAAAATAATAGTACTTCCTGGATGGATTTCCTCAGGTTTCCGCCTGCCATATCAGTTCTGTTATACTCATAGACATTATTTTAACAGTTCTGGAAACTTCAGTGTTTTTTATCCAAATCTACTAATTATATGCATATCCTAGCTTCTGGGCCTGAGTAACAGGCAGTTTAATTTGGGCACGCTTTTCATCCAAAATTCAGAATGCTGCCCCCTACCCTAGTAAAGTTAACAAACAGATCACCGACCATTTCGAATCCCACCGTACCTTCTCTGCTATGCAATCTGGCTTCCGAGCTGGTCATGGGTGCACCTCAGCCACGCTCAAGGTCCTAAACGATATCATAACCGCCATCGATAAGAGACAATACAATGCAGCTGTATTCATCGACCTGGCCAAGGCTTTCGACTCTGTCCATCACCACATTCTTATCAGCAGACTCAACAGCCTTGGTTTCTCAAATGACTGCCTTGTCTGGTTCACCAACTACTTCTCATACAGAACTGTGTCAAATCGGAGGGCCTGTTGTCCGGACCTCTGGCAGTCTCTATTGAGGTGCCACAGGGTTCAATTCTCGGGCCGACTCTTTTCTCGGTATACATCAATGATGTCGCTCTTGCTGCTGGTAATTCTCTGATCCACCTCTATGCAGACGACGCCATTCTGTATACTTCTGGCCCTTCTTTGGACACATTTGAGGAATAAGATTGTTTATATGCTTTTCAGACAACAATACTGTTTGGAAGCGTTTGTTGCATCACACGTTCTGTTGCTACTATTCCAATCACATATTTGCGCTGGTACACTGCAGGGACCACTCTACAATGATAACACATATGTGACTCGTATCAGGAAACTAGGCGTATGTCGCACGTCACTACTTCACAGGAGAGCCATTTGAACATAAACTTTTTTTATTTCATCAAAATTATTTTTTGGGCAGAAAGGCCTTCTGGAACATATGAACGTTCATGTGGCTTAATAACAAACTTGTATACCATCTGTAAATACGAGTAAACATGTTAAATTACAAGCCTAGTCGGTTTAACCACAGAAAAAGCCAACAACCTTCCCGCTAGCCATGATTGGCTGAAATAATGAGTGGGCTGGACATGCTGAGAGATGAGTTCGGATTGGTCTGCCATGTAGCTAGATTCTGTCTAATTGAGCTGGTAAGTATGTGTAGGTAATAATGTATAACACAGCTTTTTAAAAATATATTACGTAGTAGAACTGCATAAGTGTTACTCTCCCCTTTCTGGAGGACCGAGTTTTGAAATCAGTGGAATTAGAGTATGATTTTTATTTAACCTTTATTTAACTAAGCAAGTCATGATAGCTAAGGAGATTGAGAAAAAACACCTGTCTCCGGATTACATCTTCAAACTAAGGTCAACCATGGCATCCGTGACAGAGAGTGAGAAGCGTCCATCCGTTTATACAGGTAAGATTGTCTAGCTAGCTGTCATTCCACACCCGTTGAATATGGCCGGTGTCAGTAAACATTGGCAAAAAAGCGTAAATAGTTTAACATTTTTTATTTAGTTTTATTTTTTATTGAATATCTGAAACATAAAATATATTAGCAGTTTAATTCCAAAACCAACGGCATAAAGAAATAATGACATGGGTATAAAACCCGACGCGCACCAGTACACATATGCACAAGCACTTACAAACAAACAATACCGGACAAGGACATGTGGGGAACAGACGGTTAAATACACAACATGTAATTGATGGGATGGAAACCAGGTGTGTAAAGAAGGGAAGACATGACAAAATAAATGGAAAATGAAAAGTGGATCGGCGATGGCTAGAAGACCGGTGACGTCGACCGCTGAACGTCGCCCGAACAAGGAGAGAGAGCGACTTCGGAGGAAGTTGTGACAGTGTTGCTGTTATAAACACAGTAAAACCCGAAGAATTACCTCAATAACTTCAGTAGAATATGTGTGGAATTAATTGCGTTTGTAGGTCAAAAGAAATAACTTACATGGAAAAATACTAATTTATCAATGACTGTCAATGATTTATTGTGTACAAAATGAAATATGCACATAAATGAACCAATACGCCAATGTGCAAATGTATTTTATTTTATTTTATTTTAACATGCTAATGTTATTGCATAACCACTGAAAATGTAATGTTGATAGGACATTCCTTACTTGAGATATTTCAGTTTCTATTTATTAATCTGAAACCACCTTTGTCATAACACACTACTTATGGTTGTTGGAAATAACATTCATATTTTACATGACAACATGTTGAGCCTCGAAAATAGAATTAGAATTTATAACAAGGTGAAAAACACACATTTATCTACGCAAGATGTTATATTTTGACATTTTGTTTTTGGAATTGCAGTATGTACAGTTGAAGTTTGAAGTTTACATACACCTTAGCCAAATACATTTAAACTCAGTTTTTCACAATTCCTGACATTTAATCAGAGTAAAAATATCCTATCTTCAGTCAGTTAGGATCACCACTTTATTTTAAGAATGTGAAACGTCAGAGTAATAGTTGAGAGAATGATTTATTTAAAGCTTTTATTTCTTTCATCTCATTCCCAGTGGGTCAGAAGTTTACATTCACTCAATTAGTATTTGGTAGCATTGCCTTTAAAATGTTTAACTTAGGTCAAACGCTTTGGATAGCCTTCCACAAGCTTCCCACAATAAGTTCCTCCTGACAGAGCTGGTGTAACTGAGTCAGGTTTTGTTGTCCATTTGGAAGACACATTTGTGACCAAGCTTTAACTTCCTGACTGATGTCTTGAGATGTTGCTTCAATATATCCACATAATTTTCCCACCTCATGATGCTATCTATTTTGTGAAGTGCACCAGTCCCTCCTGCAACAAAGCAACCCCACAACAGGATGCTGCCACCCCCATGCTTAACGGTTGGGATGGTGTCTTCGGCTTGCAAGCCTCCCCCTTTTTCCGCCAAACATAACGATGGTCATTATGGCCAAACAGTTTCTATTTTTGTTTATCAGACCAGAAAAAATTTCTCCAAAAAGTACGATCTTTATCACCATGTGCAGTTGCAAACTGTAGTCTGGCTTTTTTATGGCGGTTTTGGAGCAGTGGCTTCTTCCTTGCTGAGCGGCATTTCAGGTTATGTCGATATAGGACTCGTTTTACTGTGGATATAGATACTTTTGTACCTGTTTCATCCAGCATCTTCACAAGGTCCTTTGCTGTTGTTCTGGGATTGATTTGCACCTTTAACGCCAAAGCACGTTCATCTCTAGGAGACAGAACGCGTCTCCTTCCTGAGCGGTATGACGGCTGCATCGTCCCATGGTGTTTATACTTGCATACTATTGTTTGGACAGATGAACGTGGTACCTTCAGGCATTTGGAAATTGCTCCCAAGGATGAACCAGACTTGTGGAGGTCTACAATTTATTTTCTGAGGTCTTGGCTGATTTCTTTTGGTTTTCCCATGATGGCAAGCAAAGAGGCACTGAGTTTGACGGTCGGCCTTGAAATACATCCACAGGTACACCTCCAATTGACAAAAATTACGTCAATTAGCCTATCAGAAGCTTCTAAAGCCATGACATAATTTTTTGGAATTTTCCAAGCTGTTTAATGGCACAGTCAACTTAGTGTATGTAAACTGCTGACCCACTGGAATTGTGTTACAGTAATACAGTGAATTATAAGTGAAATAATCTGTAAACAATTGTTGGAAAAATTACTTGTGTCATGGACAAAGTAGATGTCCTAACTGACTTGCCAAAACTATAGTTCGTTATCAAGAAATTTGTGGAGTGGTTGAAAAACGATTTTTAATGACTCCAACCTAAGTGTATGTAAAGATCCGACTTCAACTGTATTTAGTTTGTTCGAGGATTTAGACTGAGCTAGCAACTTTTCACAGACTGGACAAACAAAAAATGGTTGCATAGCAACCAGATACCAAAAGTGTTCTGTGGAGAGAATACTGTAAGTGAAAGAGTTCCAATATTTGCATTGTGTCACGGTGTCACGATCGTCTTGAGGATAATGAGTGGACCAAGGCGCAGCGTGTGAAAAATACATCTTCTTTTATTTGGAAGACAAAACGAACGAAAACAAAACAACAATCAGACGAACGTGGAGCTATAAAAGACTAAGTGCACACATGCAACATAGAACATAGACAATTACCCACAATCACCTAAAGCCTATGGCTGCCTTAAATATGGCTCCCAATCAGAGACAACAATAAACAGCTGTCTCTGATTGAGAACCAAACCAGGCAACCATAGACTTTCCTAAACCTGTACACTGAACACAACCCAATACACTCTACAAAACCCCCTAAACAATACACACACCCTAAACTAGACAAAACACACAAACATCCCCCATGTCACACCCTGACCTAACTAAACTAATAAAGAAAATCAATATAACAAAGGCCAGGGTGTGACACACGGCTGTTGAAGGAGGAGGACCAAGGTGCAGCGTGGTGAGCATACATTTTCTTTTATTAATAAAAATTACACTGAACAAAACACTAAACACTACAAAAACAAACTGTGAAGCTAAAGGCTATGTGCCCTAAACAAAGTCAACTTCCCACAAAGACAGGTGGAAAAGAGGAGGGGGAGATAGAGAGAAAGAGAAAGAGGAAGAAGGCAGTTAACCACCAACAACTGCTCCCCAGGTGCCGATGATGTGGATGCCCTCCCCACACCTCTCTGATTCAGAGGGGTTGGGTTAAATGAGGAAGACACATTTCTGTTGAATGCATTCAGTTGTGGAAATTACTAGGTATCCCATTACTAGGTCCTGTCATGGTCCCCAGACGTCCTTAGGACGTCCCGTTTGCTGGGTATTCACATAAGCATCATGTTCCTTGAAACCACTCTTTTCGATAAAACGTACCAGATTGATGCTTTTCTGCTGATACCAGTCTGTCTGTTTTCCTCCATCTGAAATGCTGAATTAACTGCTCAAATCTCACAGCCAGTCTGCTTTATTTTGCATGCTAATAATAACTTTCATGTAAACTCAGCCAAAAAAATAAATGTCCCTTTTTCAGGACTCTTTCAAAGATAATTTGTAAAAATCAAAATAACTTCACAGATCTTCATTGTAAAGGGTTTAAACACTGTTTCCCATGCTTGTTCAATGAACTATATACAATTAATGAACATGCACCTGTGGAACGGTCGTTAAGACACTAACAGCTTATAGACAGAAGGAAATTAAGGTCACAGTTATAAAAACTTAGGACACTAAAGAGGCCTTTCTACTGACTCTGAAAAACACCAAAAGAAAGATGCCCAGGGTCCCTGCTCATCTGCGTGAACGTGCCTTAGGCATGCTGCAAGGAGGCATGAGGACTGCAGATGTGGCCAGGGCAATAAATTGCAATGTCCGTACTGTGAGACACCTAAGACAGCGCTACAGGGAGACAGGATGGACAGCTGATCGTCCTCGCAGTAGCAGACCATGTGTAACAACACCTGCACAAGATCGGTACATCAGAACATCACACCTGCGGGACAGGTACAGGATGACAACAACAACTGCCCAAGTTACATCAGGAACGCACAATCCCTCCATCAGTGCTCAGACTATTGTCCGCAAGACGCTGAGAGAGGCTAGACTGAGGGCTTGTAGGCCTGTTGTAAGGCAGGTCCTCACCAGACATCACCAGCAACAACGCATTTAAACATTTATAAATATTTCAAAAATATATATAATGGCTAATTCATTAAATATATTATAAAGTGTTACCAGTTAAGTTTTTATAAAGTGTAACCAGCTAAGTTAATTTCATATAAAGTGTAAACAGCTAAACAGCTGTGAGTTCACAGAGTTCCACCAGTGTGAAGGTTCTGAAAGAGCAATCCAGGAAGTTAACTTCGGGGCACACAGGGACGTGACCACATGGCTAACCTGCTCTTAGAAATCCAAACCAGAAATGGCAACACTGTGTGATGATCCTTGACCTTTTCTTCACCGTTCTATGGCCTTTGAATGGCAGGACAGGGTCAAGTGGGTGGCTTGGCAACGTTTGAGCATATGTATGCAAACATTGGTCTTACCTTGAGTCTGTTTCACTTTCTGACCCTATCTATCTTTGTTAGTTTGTGAGTTTTTTTTACCAGTTTGGTTTTGCCATCTAATCTATTTAAGAAATCTCAAAGAGATCACTGTGAGAGTTAAAGTGGTCTGCACCTGCCAAATGCCAAATGCCAAATGTTGGCTAAATGCTGGGGCATGTCATAATGTGATATCAGACAACTCATGTCACACATCTTTGGGGTTGTTAAATGATGCACGTTGTGTCTGAAATAGCATTCTCGTCAACCTCACTTTTACCATGGAAACCTGCGGTCGTTTGCTGCGGTGTCACCAGCAATGACACACAGCCCATGTGTCGGAGACTGAGGCACTGCAATACAATGTCGACTCTCCAGAGGGTGGTGCGGTCTGCACAACGCATTCCCGGGGGCACCCTGCCTGCCCTCCAGGACACCTACAGCACCCGATGTCACAGGAAAGCCAAAAAGATCATCAAGGACATCAACCACCCGATGTGCTGTTCATCCCGCTATCATCCAGGAAGGTCCTAAAAATTGTCAAAGACTCCAGCCACCCTAGTCATAGACTGTTCTCTCTGCTACCGCACGGCAAGCAGTACTGGAGCGCAAAGTCTAGGTCCAAAAATCTTCTTAACAGCTTCTACCCACAAGCCATAAGACTCCTGAACAGCTAATCAAATGGCTACGCAGACTATTTGCATTGTCCCCCCACCCTCTTTTACGCTTCTGCTACTCTCTGTTTATTATCTATGCATAGTCACTTTACCCCTACCTCCATGTACATATTACCTCAACTAACCTGTGCCCCCTCACATTGATAACATCATACCAGTTATCCAACAGACTCCCATTCAGAGTGACACACAGAAGCATCCAGAGTCAATGCCCTGCTCAAGGGCACGTTGATAGATCTCCCACTAGGCCAAAAAACGTGATCCCGAACCTCAACCATGCGAGACCCCTCCCACAGTCCTCCCAAGAATAAAAATACAATTCTATCAATTCCATTCCCCACCCCCAAGAACCCCCCAATTCACCAACAACCAAGAGAATGAACTAAAGAGAAAAAAGAAAAAGACAAAGAAACAGTAAACAACAATGCAAAAAATGTAAAATGAATAAATAAACAAAAACAAAATAAAATAAAAACAAAGGACATCAAGGATAACTGGAATCACAACAGCAATGCCAACTGTATATGTTTGTGTGCATGTCTGGCACCATCACATGTATGTGTATGTTCTTGTATGAGTTTATTTGAATAAGAGTGTGTGCATATGCATGTGTACAAACACCTGCACACCATCAGCCTCAGGCAAACTGGCATTAGTTGTAAAAACACTGCCCCTCGGTGTCATTCAAACTTACTTTTCATTATGTTTTATTTTGACTTTTTAAAAACTTTTATCTTTGACCATCATTCTATCTCCCGCACAGCAACTCCACTCCCACTTGTCTCCATTTCCACATCCCAAACCTCAGCTTTCATCAGCCATCCCATCTATCTCTGCTGGCCACCCTCTTTGGGTTTCTATGCAACTATGCTGTGATGTTTAACATACAATTTCAATCTATCTAATTGAATAGAATCCACAGATTGCGAGTTGAAGATAAATACTTTTACTAAGAGTATTAGTATAAGAGGAATTGACTGACTGTCACACCCTGGCCTTAGTTATCTTTGTTTTCAGTATTATTTTAGTTAGGTCAGGGTGTGACATGGGGAAGTATGTGTTTTGGTTTGTCTAGGGGTTTGTAGGTTTAATGGGGTAATGTCTTGTCTAGGTGTTTGTATGTTGATGGCTGCCTGGATTGGTTCTCAATTAGAGACAGCTGTGGTTTATTGTCTCTAATTGGGAGCCATATTTAAGGCAGCCATGGGCATCATGTGTTTGTGGGTAATTGTCTATGTCTGTGTCTATGTGTAGTGTTTGTGTCAGCACTATTTCTCATTATAGCTTCACGGTCGTCAGTTTGTTATTTTGTTAGTTTGTGTATAGTGTTCGTTTTGTGTTTTTCTCTCTTCTAATAAAAGAAGATGTATTTTGCACACGCTGCGCCTTGGTCCTCTCTCTCACCCTTAGACGATCGTGACACTGACCCGGTCTCTCCAGATCTCCTAACAGTACTATTTCTAGGGTCAATTTTAGATCAATGATATGCATTTTCAGCCATTCCTGAACCTGAGACCAGAAACAGGCTACCTGAGGGAAATACCAAAATAAATGGTCTATTGTTTCAAAATCAAATCAAATTTTATTGGTCACATACACATGGTTAGCAGATGTGAATGCGAGTGTAGCGAAATGCTTGTGCTTCTAGTTCCGTCCATGCAGTAATATCTAACAAGTAATCTAACAATTTCACAACAACTAACTACAAGTGTAAAGGAATGAATAAGAACATGTACATATAAATAAAAGGACGAGCGATGGCCGAACGGCATAGGCAAGATGCAGTAGATGGTTTAGAGTACATTATATACATATGTGATTAATGTAGGGTATGTAAACATTATATAAAGTGGCATTGTTTAAAGTGACTAGTGATACATTTATTACCGCGCTGTCTGTGTGGGTGGACCATTTCAGTTTGTCCATGATGTGTACGCTGAGGAACTTAAAACTTTCCACCTTCTCCACTACTATCACGTCAATGTGGATAGGGGGGGTGCTCCCTCTGCTGTTTCCTGAAGTCCACGATCATCTCCATTGTTTTGTTGACGTTGAGTGTGAGGTTATTTTCCTGACACCACACTCCGAGGGCCCTCACTTCCTCCCTGTAGGCCGTCTCGTCGTTGTTGGTAATCAAGCCCACCACTGTAGTGTCGTCTGCAAACTTGATGATTGAGTTGGAGGCTTGCATGGCCACGCAGTCATGGGTGAACAGGGAGTACAGGAGAGGGCTGAGAACACACCCTTGTGGGGCGGCCCGTCAGAAAGTCCAGGACCCAGTTGCACAGGGCGGAGTCGAGACCCAGGGTCTCGAGCTTAATGACGAGTTTGGAGGGTACTATGGTATTAAATGCTGAGCTGTAGTCGATGAACAGCATTCTTACATAGGTATTCCTCTTGTACAGATGGGTTAGGGCAGTGTGCAGTGTGGTTGCGATTGCGTCGTCTGTGGACCTATTGGGGCGGTAAGCAAATTGGAGTGGATCTAGGGTGTCAGGTAGGGTGGAGGTGATATGATCCTTGACTAGTCTCTCAAAGCACTTCATGATGACGGAGGTGAGTGCTACGGGGCGGTAGTCGTTTAGCTCAGTTACCTTAGCATTCTTGGAAACAGGAACAATGGCAGCCCTCTTGAAGCAAGTGGGAACAGCAGACTGGGATAGGGATTGATTAAATATGTCCGTAAACACACGAGCCAGCTGGTCTGTGCATGCTCTGAGGACGCGGCTAGGGATGCCGTCTGCGCCGGCAGCCTTGCAAGGGTTAACACGTTAAATGTTTTACTCACGTTGGCTGCGGTGAAGGAGATTCCGCAGGTTTTGGTAGCGGGCCGTGTCAGTGGCACTGTATTGTCCTCAAAGCGAGCAAAGAAGTTGTTTGTCTGGGAGCAAGACATCGTGGTCCGCGACGGGGCTGGTTTTCTTTTTGTAGTCCGTGATTGACTGTAGACCCTGCCACATACCTCTCGTGTCTGAGCCGTTGAATTGGGACTCTACTTTGTCTCTATACTGACGCTTAGCTTGTTTGATTGCCTTGTGGAGGGAATAGCTACACTGTTTGAATTCGGTCATGTTTCCGGTCGCCTTATCCTGATTAAAAGCAGTGGTTTGCGCTTTCAGTTTTGCGCGAATGCTGCCATCAATCCACGGTTTCTGGTTGGGGAAGGTTTTAATTGTCGCCGTGGGTACAACATCACCGATGCACTTGCTAATAAACTCGCTCACCAAATCAGCATATACATCAATGTTGTTGTTTGACGCTATCCGGAACATATCCCAGTCCACGTGATCGAAGCAATCTGGAAGCGTGGAATCAGATTGGTCGGACCAGCGTTGAACAGACCTGAGCACAGGAGTTTCCTGTTTTAGTTTCTATCTATAGTCTGGGAGCAACAAAATGGAGTCGTGGTCAGATATGCCGAAAGGAGGGCGAGGGATGGCTTTGAATGCGTTGCGGAAGTTAGAGTAACAATGATTCAGAATTTCTCCAGCCGGGTCGCGCATTCGATATGCTGATAACATTTAGGGAGCCTTGTTTTCAGATTAGCCTTGTTAAAATCCCCAGCTACAATAAATCCAGCCTCAGGAATTGTGGTTTCCACAATTGTGATAATGCAGTCGGCATTTGATTGTAAGGCATTCTAGGTCAGGTGAACAAAAGGACTTGAGTTCCTGTATGTTGTTATGATCACACCACGACTCGTTAATCAAAAGGCATAAACCCCCGCCCTTCTTCTTACCAGAGAGATGTTTGTTTCTGTCGGCGCGATGCGTGAAGAAACCAGGTGGATGTACCGACTCTGATAACGTATCCCGAGTGAGCCATGTTTCCGTGAAACAGAGAATGTTACAATCTCTGATGTCTCTTTGGAAGGCAACCCATGCTCGGATTTCGTCTACCTTGTTGCCAAGAGACTGGACATTGGCTAGTAGTATATTCGGGAGCGGTGGGCGATGTGTCCGTCTATGGAGCCTGATCAGAAGACCACTCTGTCTGCCCTTTCTGCGGCGCCGTTGTTTTGGGTCGCCTGCTGGGATCCGATCCATTGTCCTGGGTGGTGGACCAAACAGAGGATACGCTTTGGGAAAGTCGTATTCCTGGTCGTAATGTTGGTAAGTTGACGTTGCTCCTATATCCAATAGTTCCTCCCAGCTGTATGTAAGAAGACTTAAGATTTCCTGGGGTAACAGTGTAAGAAATAATACATAAAAAAACTAAATACTGCATAGTTTCCTATGAACATGAAGCTAGGCGGCCATCTCTGTCGGTGCCGGATGTTTGTATTCTGTATCCTCACAACAAAATCTGCAGAGCTTCAATGATTCAACAGCTCCAAATATTCAACATTATTTTGGTGGCAAGAATTCTCTATAATAATTTTAGATGAAAAGCACGAAGTCTTGAATCTTGCAACTCATCTTGCAACTCATTTGATGTACCATGGAATCGGTACATCAAAAATCTCTTCCCAACTATTTTGCAATCTGTATGGCACAGTTGTAAAAATCCTGGTCCTCAAATGAAACTGGTATACTTTCCTATTTATGCTATTTTTATTCCTCCGCCAGTTTTGATCCTTTATATTGGGCAGACAGACCAGTTCCCTACCTCCTTCCGCTGCCACCCGCCTCCTCCATTTTTGGGGTAATGCTGTAATCAATTGGATGTACTCTTGGATTGAGCAGACCTTCCCGTACAATTCTGATAACTCTATGAAGGATAGAACTCTACCATTCCAATTTACAATATAATGTAAGAACAAATACCCTTTTCAAACATAAATAAATACAGGTATTTTATCAACCAGGACATTTGAGTTCAGCCATAATATTTGTTGTAATATTTGTTCTATCTTTTCAGGGGAAAATGTAGCCAGCTCTGCAATGCCTGTTTGAAAAAGAGAGATACTTTGATAAAAGTATAATTTTCAATTAATTGAAAATGAGACCTGGAAATCTGCACAAAGGCAAAATGGCCATTTTTAAACAATGGATGAACTTTTCTTAGTAATCTACTTGAGAACATTTAGGGTTCAAGTAAAACTTTTGAATAAATGAAGCTTTTAGAGAGAGGTTTAGTGATTTTATATTTAATAATCTCAACCCACCCAATTCATATTCATTATATAGATAGGCACACTTTATTTTGTCTGGTTTAGCGTCTTTAAACATTTATAAATATTTCAAAAAAATATATAATGGCTAATTCATTAAATATATTATAAAGTGTTACCAGTTAAGTTTTTATAAAGTGTAACCAGCTAAGTTAATTTCATATAAAGTGTAAACAGCTAAACAGCTGTGAGTTCACAGAGTTCCACCAGTGTGAAGGTTCTGAAAGAGCAATCCAGGAAGTTAACTTCGGGGCACACAGGGACGTGACCACATGGCTAACCTGCTCTTAGAAATCCAAACCAGAAATGGCAACACTGTGTGATGATCCTTGACCTTTTCTTCACCGTTCTATGGCCTTTGAATGGCAGGACAGGGTCAAGTGGGTGGCTTGGCAACGTTTGAGCATATGTATGCAAACATTGGTCTTACCTTGAGTCTGTTTCACTTTCTGACCCTATCTATCTTTGTTAGTTTGTGAGTTTTTTTTACCAGTTTGGTTTTGCCATCTAATCTATTTAAGAAATCTCAAAGAGATCACTGTGAGAGTTAAAGTGGTCTGCACCTGCCAAATGCCAAATGCCAAATGTTGGCTAAATGCTGGGGCATGTCATAATGTGATATCAGACAACTCATGTCACACATCTTTGGGGTTGTTAAATGATGCACGTTGTGTCTGAAATAGCATTCTCGTCAACCTCACTTTTACCATGGAAACCTGCGGTCGTTTGCTGCGGTGTCACCAGCAATGACACACAGCCCATGTGTCGGAGACTGAGGCACTGCAATACAATGTCGACTCTCCAGAGGGTGGTGCGGTCTGCACAACGCATTCCCGGGGGCACCCTGCCTGCCCTCCAGGACACCTACAGCACCCGATGTCACAGGAAAGCCAAAAAGATCATCAAGGACATCAACCACCCGATGTGCTGTTCATCCCGCTATCATCCAGGAAGGTCCTAAAAATTGTCAAAGACTCCAGCCACCCTAGTCATAGACTGTTCTCTCTGCTACCGCACGGCAAGCAGTACTGGAGCGCAAAGTCTAGGTCCAAAAATCTTCTTAACAGCTTCTACCCACAAGCCATAAGACTCCTGAACAGCTAATCAAATGGCTACGCAGACTATTTGCATTGTCCCCCCACCCTCTTTTACGCTTCTGCTACTCTCTGTTTATTATCTATGCATAGTCACTTTACCCCTACCTCCATGTACATATTACCTCAACTAACCTGTGCCCCCTCACATTGATAACATCATACCAGTTATCCAACAGACTCCCATTCAGAGTGACACACAGAAGCATCCAGAGTCAATGCCCTGCTCAAGGGCACGTTGATAGATCTCCCACTAGGCCAAAAAACGTGATCCCGAACCTCAACCATGCGAGACCCCTCCCACAGTCCTCCCAAGAATAAAAATACAATTCTATCAATTCCATTCCCCACCCCCAAGAACCCCCCAATTCACCAACAACCAAGAGAATGAACTAAAGAGAAAAAAGAAAAAGACAAAGAAACAGTAAACAACAATGCAAAAAATGTAAAATGAATAAATAAACAAAAACAAAATAAAATAAAAACAAAGGACATCAAGGATAACTGGAATCACAACAGCAATGCCAACTGTATATGTTTGTGTGCATGTCTGGCACCATCACATGTATGTGTATGTTCTTGTATGAGTTTATTTGAATAAGAGTGTGTGCATATGCATGTGTACAAACACCTGCACACCATCAGCCTCAGGCAAACTGGCATTAGTTGTAAAAACACTGCCCCTCGGTGTCATTCAAACTTACTTTTCATTATGTTTTATTTTGACTTTTTAAAAACTTTTATCTTTGACCATCATTCTATCTCCCGCACAGCAACTCCACTCCCACTTGTCTCCATTTCCACATCCCAAACCTCAGCTTTCATCAGCCATCCCATCTATCTCTGCTGGCCACCCTCTTTGGGTTTCTATGCAACTATGCTGTGATGTTTAACATACAATTTCAATCTATCTAATTGAATAGAATCCACAGATTGCGAGTTGAAGATAAATACTTTTACTAAGAGTATTAGTATAAGAGGAATTGACTGACTGTCACACCCTGGCCTTAGTTATCTTTGTTTTCAGTATTATTTTAGTTAGGTCAGGGTGTGACATGGGGAAGTATGTGTTTTGGTTTGTCTAGGGGTTTGTAGGTTTAATGGGGTAATGTCTTGTCTAGGTGTTTGTATGTTGATGGCTGCCTGGATTGGTTCTCAATTAGAGACAGCTGTGGTTTATTGTCTCTAATTGGGAGCCATATTTAAGGCAGCCATGGGCATCATGTGTTTGTGGGTAATTGTCTATGTCTGTGTCTATGTGTAGTGTTTGTGTCAGCACTATTTCTCATTATAGCTTCACGGTCGTCAGTTTGTTATTTTGTTAGTTTGTGTATAGTGTTCGTTTTGTGTTTTTCTCTCTTCTAATAAAAGAAGATGTATTTTGCACACGCTGCGCCTTGGTCCTCTCTCTCACCCTTAGACGATCGTGACACTGACCCGGTCTCTCCAGATCTCCTAACAGTACTATTTCTAGGGTCAATTTTAGATCAATGATATGCATTTTCAGCCATTCCTGAACCTGAGACCAGAAACAGGCTACCTGAGGGAAATACCAAAATAAATGGTCTATTGTTTCAAAATCAAATCAAATTTTATTGGTCACATACACATGGTTAGCAGATGTGAATGCGAGTGTAGCGAAATGCTTGTGCTTCTAGTTCCGTCCATGCAGTAATATCTAACAAGTAATCTAACAATTTCACAACAACTAACTACAAGTGTAAAGGAATGAATAAGAACATGTACATATAAATAAAAGGACGAGCGATGGCCGAACGGCATAGGCAAGATGCAGTAGATGGTATAGAGTACATTATATACATATGTGATTAATGTAGGGTATGTAAACATTATATAAAGTGGCATTGTTTAAAGTGACTAGTGATACATTTATTACCGCGCTGTCTGTGTGGGTGGACCATTTCAGTTTGTCCATGATGTGTACGCTGAGGAACTTAAAACTTTCCACCTTCTCCACTACTATCACGTCAATGTGGATAGGGGGGGTGCTCCCTCTGCTGTTTCCTGAAGTCCACGATCATCTCCATTGTTTTGTTGACGTTGAGTGTGAGGTTATTTTCCTGACACCACACTCCGAGGGCCCTCACTTCCTCCCTGTAGGCCGTCTCGTCGTTGTTGGTAATCAAGCCCACCACTGTAGTGTCGTCTGCAAACTTGATGATTGAGTTGGAGGCTTGCATGGCCACGCAGTCATGGGTGAACAGGGAGTACAGGAGAGGGCTGAGAACACACCCTTGTGGGGCGGCCCGTCAGAAAGTCCAGGACCCAGTTGCACAGGGCGGAGTCGAGACCCAGGGTCTCGAGCTTAATGACGAGTTTGGAGGGTACTATGGTATTAAATGCTGAGCTGTAGTCGATGAACAGCATTCTTACATAGGTATTCCTCTTGTACAGATGGGTTAGGGCAGTGTGCAGTGTGGTTGCGATTGCGTCGTCTGTGGACCTATTGGGGCGGTAAGCAAATTGGAGTGGATCTAGGGTGTCAGGTAGGGTGGAGGTGATATGATCCTTGACTAGTCTCTCAAAGCACTTCATGATGACGGAGGTGAGTGCTACGGGGCGGTAGTCGTTTAGCTCAGTTACCTTAGCATTCTTGGAAACAGGAACAATGGCAGCCCTCTTGAAGCAAGTGGGAACAGCAGACTGGGATAGGGATTGATTAAATATGTCCGTAAACACACGAGCCAGCTGGTCTGTGCATGCTCTGAGGACGCGGCTAGGGATGCCGTCTGCGCCGGCAGCCTTGCAAGGGTTAACACGTTAAATGTTTTACTCACGTTGGCTGCGGTGAAGGAGATTCCGCAGGTTTTGGTAGCGGGCCGTGTCAGTGGCACTGTATTGTCCTCAAAGCGAGCAAAGAAGTTGTTTGTCTGGGAGCAAGACATCGTGGTCCGCGACGGGGCTGGTTTTCTTTTTGTAGTCCGTGATTGACTGTAGACCCTGCCACATACCTCTCGTGTCTGAGCCGTTGAATTGGGACTCTACTTTGTCTCTATACTGACGCTTAGCTTGTTTGATTGCCTTGTGGAGGGAATAGCTACACTGTTTGTATTCGGTCATGTTTCCGGTCGCCTTATCCTGATTAAAAGCAGTGGTTTGCGCTTTCAGTTTTGCGCGAATGCTGCCATCAATCCACGGTTTCTGGTTGGGGAAGGTTTTAATTGTCGCCGTGGGTACAACATCACCGATGCACTTGCTAATAAACTCGCTCACCAAATCAGCATATACATCAATGTTGTTGTTTGACGCTATCCGGAACATATCCCAGTCCACGTGATCGAAGCAATCTGGAAGCGTGGAATCAGATTGGTCGGACCAGCGTTGAACAGACCTGAGCACAGGAGTTTCCTGTTTTAGTTTCTATCTATAGTCTGGGAGCAACAAAATGGAGTCGTGGTCAGATATGCCGAAAGGAGGGCGAGGGATGGCTTTGAATGCGTTGCGGAAGTTAGAGTAACAATGATTCAGAATTTCTCCAGCCGGGTCGCGCATTCGATATGCTGATAACATTTAGGGAGCCTTGTTTTCAGATTAGCCTTGTTAAAATCCCCAGCTACAATAAATCCAGCCTCAGGAATTGTGGTTTCCACAATTGTGATAATGCAGTCGGCATTTGATTGTAAGGCATTCTAGGTCAGGTGAACAAAAGGACTTGAGTTCCTGTATGTTGTTATGATCACACCACGACTCGTTAATCAAAAGGCATAAACCCCCGCCCTTCTTCTTACCAGAGAGATGTTTGTTTCTGTCGGCGCGATGCGTGAAGAAACCAGGTGGATGTACCGACTCTGATAACGTATCCCGAGTGAGCCATGTTTCCGTGAAACAGAGAATGTTACAATCTCTGATGTCTCTTTGGAAGGCAACCCATGCTCGGATTTCGTCTACCTTGTTGCCAAGAGACTGGACATTGGCTAGTAGTATATTCGGGAGCGGTGGGCGATGTGTCCGTCTATGGAGCCTGATCAGAAGACCACTCTGTCTGCCCTTTCTGCGGCGCCGTTGTTTTGGGTCGCCTGCTGGGATCCGATCCATTGTCCTGGGTGGTGGACCAAACAGAGGATACGCTTTGGGAAAGTCGTATTCCTGGTCGTAATGTTGGTAAGTTGACGTTGCTCCTATATCCAATAGTTCCTCCCAGCTGTATGTAAGAAGACTTAAGATTTCCTGGGGTAACAGTGTAAGAAATAATACATAAAAAAACTAAATACTGCATAGTTTCCTATGAACATGAAGCTAGGCGGCCATCTCTGTCGGTGCCGGATGTTTGTATTCTGTATCCTCACAACAAAATCTGCAGAGCTTCAATGATTCAACAGCTCCAAATATTCAACATTATTTTGGTGGCAAGAATTCTCTATAATAATTTTAGATGAAAAGCACGAAGTCTTGAATCTTGCAACTCATCTTGCAACTCATTTGATGTACCATGGAATCGGTACATCAAAAATCTCTTCCCAACTATTTTGCAATCTGTATGGCACAGTTGTAAAAATCCTGGTCCTCAAATGAAACTGGTATACTTTCCTATTTATGCTATTTTTATTCCTCCGCCAGTTTTGATCCTTTATATTGGGCACACAGACCAGTTCCCTACCTCCTTCCGCTGCCACCCGCCTCCTCCATTTTTGGGGTAATGCTGTAATCAATTGGATGTACTCTTGGATTGAGCAGACCTTCCCGTACAATTCTGATAACTCTATGAAGGATAGAACTCTACCATTCCAATTTACAATATAATGTAAGAACAAATACCCTTTTCAAACATAAATAAATACAGGTATTTTATCAACCAGGACATTTGAGTTCAGCCATAATATTTGTTGTAATATTTGTTCTATCTTTTCAGGGGAAAATGTAGCCAGCTCTGCAATGCCTGTTTGAAAAAGAGAGATACTTTGATAAAAGTATAATTTTCAATTAATTGAAAATGAGACCTGGAAATCTGCACAAAGGCAAAATGGCCATTTTTAAACAATGGATGAACTTTTCTTAGTAATCTACTTGAGAACATTTAGGGTTCAAGTAAAACTTTTGAATAAATGAAGCTTTTAGAGAGAGGTTTAGTGATTTTATATTTAATAATCTCAACCCACCCAATTCATATTCATTATATAGATAGGCACACTTTATTTTGTCTGGTTTAGCGTCCCGGATAAAGCAAAATGTTTCTTGCTCATATGATTTGAAAAACGAATCATCAGGAGTAGGCAGCGCCATAAGTAGGTGAGTAAACTGAGATATGACTAAGGAGTTAATCAGGGCAATTTTTCCATAAATAGACAGGTATTTACCTCTCCATGGTTGCAGGATCTTGTCTATTTTTACAAGTTTTCTAGTGAAATTCATTGTGGAGAGCTTAATTATATATTTTCTGATATGAATACCAAGTATGTCTACTTCACCATCAGCCCATGTTATAGGCAAACTGCAGGGTAATGTAAAGTTGTATTTTTTAAAGATCCAATACGTAATATTGTACACTTATCATAATTAGGTTTTAGTCCAGAGAGTACAGAAAAGTTATCTAGATCTTCAATGAGACATTGCAGGGATCTAGCTTGCGGACTTAATGTAATACTTGAGTCATCGGCAAACATGGACACCTTTGTTTTTAAGCTTCGGATTTCTAATCCTCTAATGTTGTTATTGGATCTGATTTAAATAGCTAGTATTTTGATGGGCATAACGAATATATATGGTGACAGCGGAAACCCTTGTTTAACTCCTCTTGATGATTCAAAACTCTGACAAGTAGCCGTTATTTACTAGTTTACACCTGGAGTTGATATACATGATTTTTTACCCATTTTATAAGAGAATTACCGAAATGGCAAAAATCCAGGCATTTATAAATACAATCCAGGCTTACTTTATTAAATGCCTTTTCAAAATCTGCCACAAATACCATTCCTGGCTTCCTAGATGTTTCATGTTGTTCTATTATTTCAAGTAGTTGTCGTATATTATCTCCAATGTATTGTCTATGTAAAAAACCTGTCTGATCAGGATGAACAATACCTGGTAAACCCTTTTAATTCGGAGTGCTATGCATTTCCAGTTTTTTAGACAGACTGGGTCTTTATATTTGCCATCTGGGTCTTCTTTTAATAATAGAGAAATCAGACTTTCCTGCAGAGTACCTTACAGACTACAATTTCTATAGAAGTAGTTAAAACAAGCTAATAATTGGGCTTTGAAAATATTTTAAAAAGGCTTTATATACTGTACCTCTACCGGTATGCCATCAAGCCCTGGGGTTTTTCCAGACTTAAAGGATTTAATAGCCTCAAAAAGTTATTCCTCTGTAATTTGGCCTTCGCACTGATCTTTTTGTACATTTGTTAATTTTCCATTTTTTATATTATTTGGAAAGAATTCCTTACCGTAATCTTCATTCAGTGGGAAAGGGTGAGAAAGGAAAAAAGAGAATGTCACGTTCCTGACCTGTTTTCCTTTGTTTTGTATTCATTTTAGTTGGTCAGGGCGTGAGTTGGGTGGGTTTGTCTATGTTTGTATTTCTATGTGGGGTTTTGTGTTCGGCCTGGTATGATTCTCAATTAGAGACAGGTGTGTATTGTTTGTCTCTAATTGAGAGTCATGCAAAGGCAGCCAGGGTTTCACTGGTGTTTTGTGGGTGTTTGTTTCCTGTGTCAGTGGTTGGACCACACAGGACTGTTTTGAGGTATGTCACGTTTGTTGTTTTGTAGTTTGTAGTGTTTTCCTGTTATTTTCATTAAACATGTACAATTATCAATCCGCATCTTGGTCCTATCCATGCTCCTCCTCGTTTGAGGAGGAGAACAACATTGACAGTCATTACAGAAACACCCACCACAACAGGACCAAGCGGATTGAGGAGAGAGAAAAGGAACTACAGCAATGGGGAAAAGAGGAATGGACTTGGACGGAGAAGGACCCTGGGCACAGCCAGTGGAGTGTCGCCGCCCCAAAGCGGAGCTGGAGGCAGCGAAAGCGGAGAGGCGGCATTATGAGGCGCTTGCAAGGCAGAGTGGCTGGAAACCCGAGAGGCTCACCCAAAAATTTCTTGGGGGGGGGGGGCTAAAGGGGAGTGTGGCGAAGCCGGGTTGGATACCTGAGCCAACTCCCCGGGCTTGCCGTGGAGTAAGAGGGCGTCGTACTGGTCAGACACCGTGTTATGCGGTGAAGCGCACGGTGTCCCCAGTACGCGTGCTTAGCCCAGTGCGGGCTATTCCACCTTGCCGCACTGGGAGGGCTAGGTTGGGCATCGAGCCGGATGCCATGAAGCCGGCCCAACGTATCTGGCCTCCAGTACGTCTCCTCGGGCCGGCGTACATGGCACCAGCCTTACAGGTGGTGTCCCCGGTTCGCCTGCATAGCCCAGTGCGGGCTATTCCACCTCGCCGCACTGGCAGGGCTACGGGGTCCATTCAACCTGGTAAGGTTGGGGAGGCTCGGTGCTCAAGAGCACGTGTCCTCCTTCACGGTCCGGTATATCCGGCGCCACCTTCCCACCCCAGCTCAGTACCACCAGTGCCTACACCACGCACCAGGCTTCCAGTGCATCTCCAGAGCCCTGTTCCTCTTCCACGTACTCTCCCTATGGTGCGTGTCTCCAGCCCGGTACCTCCAGTTCCGGCACCACGCACCAAGCCTCCTGTGCGTCTCCAGAGCCCTGGACGCACTGTTCCTTCTCCCCGCACTCGCCCTGAGGTGCGTGCCCTCAGCCCGGTACCTCCAGTTCCGGTACCACGCACCAGGCCTAGAGTGCGCCACGAGAGTCCAGTGTGCCCTGTTCCTGTTCCCCGCACTCGCCCTGAGGTGCGTGCCCTCAGCCCGGTACCTCCAGTTCCGGTACCACGCACCAGGCCTATAGTGCGTCTCAGCCGGCCAGAGTCTGCCGTCTGCCCAGCGGTGCCTGAACGGCCCGTCTGCCCAGCGCCGTCTGAGCCATCTGTCTGCCCAGCGCCGTCTGAGCCATCTGTCTGCCCAGCGCCGTCTGAGCCATCTGTCTGCCCAGCGCCGTCTGAGCCATCTGTCTGCCCAGCGCCGTCTGAGCCATCTGTCTGCCCAGCGCCGTCTGAGCCATCTGTCTGCCCAGCGCCGTCTGAGTCAGCCGTCTGCCACGAGCCAGTAGAGCCGTCCGTCAGTCAGGAGCCGCTAGAGCCGTCCGTCAGTCAGGAGCCGCCAGAGACGCCCGCCAGTCAGGAGCCGCCAGAGACGCCCGCCAGTCAGGAGCCGCCAGAGACGCCCGCCAGTCAGGAGCCGCCAGAGACGCCCGCCAGTCAGGAGCCGCCAGAGACGCCCGCCAGTCAGGAGCCGCCAGAGACGCCCGCCAGTCAGGAGCCGCCAGAGACGCCCGCCAGTCAGGAGCCGCCAGAGACGCCCGCCAGTCAGGAGCCGCCAGAGACGCCCGCCAGTCAGGAGCCGCCAGAGACGCCCGCCAGTCAGGAGCTGCCAGAGACGCCCGCCAGTCAGGAGCTGCCAGAGACGCCCGCCAGTCAGGAGCTGCCAGAGACGCCCGCCAGTCAGGAGCTGCCAGAGACGCCCGCCAGTCAGGAGCTGCCAGAGACGCCCGCCAGTCAGGAGCTGCCCGCCAGTCCGGAGCTGCCCGCCAGTCCGGAGCTGCCCTACAGTCCGGAGCTGCCCTACAGTCCGGAGCTGCCCTACAGTCCGGAGCTGCCCTACAGTCCGGAGCTGCCCTACAGTCCGGAGCTGCCGGAGTCCCTCAGCCCGGAGCTGCCGGAGTCCCTCAGCCCGGACCTGCCGGAGTCCCTCAGCCCGGACCTGCCGGAGTCCCTCAGCCCGGACCTGCCGGAGTCCCTCAGCCCGGACCTGCCGGAGTCCCTCAGCCCGGACCTGCCGGAGTCCCTCAGCCCGGACCTGCCGGAGTCCCTCAGCCCGGACCTGCCGGAGTCCCTCAGCCCGGACCTGCCGGAGTCCCTCAGCCAGGACCTGCCGGAGTCCCTCAGCCAGGACCTGCCGGAGTCCCTCAGCCAGGACCTGCCGGAGTCCCTCAGCCAGGACCTGCCGGAGTCCCTCAGCCAGGACCTGCCGGAGTCCCTCAGCCAGGACCTGCCGGAGTCCCTCAGCCAGGACCTGCCGGAGTCCCTCAGCCAGGACCTGCCGGAGTCCCTCAGCCAGGACCTGCCGGAGTCCCTCAGCCAGGACCTGCCGGAGTCCCTCAGCCAGGACCTGCCGCCCCTTGTCCCGGTGCCGCCCCTTGTCCCGGTGCCGCCCCTTGTCCCGGTGCCGCCCCTTGTCCCGGTGCCGCCCCTTGTCCCGGTGCCGCCCCTTGTCCCGGTGCCGCCCCTTGTCCCGGTGCCGCCCCTTGTCCCGGTGCCGCCCCTTGTCCCGGTGCCGCCCCTTGTCCCGGTGCCGCCCCTTGTCCCGGTGCCGCCCCTTGTCCCGGTGCCGCCCCTTCTCCCGGTGCTGGTCGCTCATTTAGGTGGTGTTAGTGGGAGGGTGGTCATTGGGAGGGGGATAAAGAAGCGGGGATTGATTATGGTGGGGTGGGGACCACGACCAGCGCCAGAGCCGCCACCGTGGACAGACGCCCACCCAGACCCTCCCCTAGACTTTGTGCTGGTGCGCCCGGAGTTCGCACCTTAAGGGGGGGGGTTCTGTCACGTTCCTGACCTGTTTTCCTTTGTTTTGTATTCATTTTAGTTGGTCAGGGCGTGAGTTGGGTGGGTTTGTCTATGTTTGTATTTCTATGTGGGGTTTTGTGTTCGGCCTGGTATGATTCTCAATTAGAGACAGGTGTGTATTGTTTGTCTCTAATTGAGAGTCATGCAAAGGCAGCCAGGGTTTCACTGGTGTTTTGTGGGTGTTTGTTTCCTGTGTCAGTGGTTGGACCACACAGGACTGTTTTGAGGTATGTCACGTTTGTTGTTTTGTAGTTTGTAGTGTTTTCCTGTTATTTTCATTAAACATGTACAATTATCAATCCGCATCTTGGTCCTATCCATGCTCCTCCTCGTTTGAGGAGGAGAACAACATTGACAGTCATTACAGAAACACCCACCACAACAGGACCAAGCGGATTGAGGAGAGAGAAAAGGAACTACAGCAATGGGGAAAAGAGGAATGGACTTGGACGGAGAAGGACCCTGGGCACAGCCAGTGGAGTGTCGCCGCCCCAAAGCGGAGCTGGAGGCAGCGAAAGCGGAGAGGCGGCATTATGAGGCGCTTGCAAGGCAGAGTGGCTGGAAACCCGAGAGGCTCACCCAAAAATTTCTTGGGGGGGGGGGGCTAAAGGGGAGTGTGGCGAAGCCGGGTTGGATACCTGAGCCAACTCCCCGGGCTTGCCGTGGAGTAAGAGGGCGTCGTACTGGTCAGACACCGTGTTATGCGGTGAAGCGCACGGTGTCCCCAGTACGCGTGCTTAGCCCAGTGCGGGCTATTCCACCTTGCCGCACTGGGAGGGCTAGGTTGGGCATCGAGCCGGATGCCATGAAGCCGGCCCAACGTATCTGGCCTCCAGTACGTCTCCTCGGGCCGGCGTACATGGCACCAGCCTTACAGGTGGTGTCCCCGGTTCGCCTGCATAGCCCAGTGCGGGCTATTCCACCTCGCCGCACTGGCAGGGCTACGGGGTCCATTCAACCTGGTAAGGTTGGGGAGGCTCGGTGCTCAAGAGCACGTGTCCTCCTTCACGGTCCGGTATATCCGGCGCCACCTTCCCACCCCAGCTCAGTACCACCAGTGCCTACACCACGCACCAGGCTTCCAGTGCATCTCCAGAGCCCTGTTCCTCTTCCACGTACTCTCCCTATGGTGCGTGTCTCCAGCCCGGTACCTCCAGTTCCGGCACCACGCACCAAGCCTCCTGTGCGTCTCCAGAGCCCTGGACGCACTGTTCCTTCTCCCCGCACTCGCCCTGAGGTGCGTGCCCTCAGCCCGGTACCTCCAGTTCCGGTACCACGCACCAGGCCTAGAGTGCGCCACGAGAGTCCAGTGTGCCCTGTTCCTGTTCCCCGCACTCGCCCTGAGGTGCGTGCCCTCAGCCCGGTACCTCCAGTTCCGGTACCACGCACCAGGCCTATAGTGCGTCTCAGCCGGCCAGAGTCTGCCGTCTGCCCAGCGGTGCCTGAACGGCCCGTCTGCCCAGCGCCGTCTGAGCCATCTGTCTGCCCAGCGCCGTCTGAGCCATCTGTCTGCCCAGCGCCGTCTGAGCCATCTGTCTGCCCAGCGCCGTCTGAGCCATCTGTCTGCCCAGCGCCGTCTGAGCCATCTGTCTGCCCAGCGCCGTCTGAGCCATCTGTCTGCCCAGCGCCGTCTGAGTCAGCCGTCTGCCACGAGCCAGTAGAGCCGTCCGTCAGTCAGGAGCCGCTAGAGCCGTCCGTCAGTCAGGAGCCGCCAGAGACGCCCGCCAGTCAGGAGCCGCCAGAGACGCCCGCCAGTCAGGAGCCGCCAGAGACGCCCGCCAGTCAGGAGCCGCCAGAGACGCCCGCCAGTCAGGAGCCGCCAGAGACGCCCGCCAGTCAGGAGCCGCCAGAGACGCCCGCCAGTCAGGAGCCGCCAGAGACGCCCGCCAGTCAGGAGCCGCCAGAGACGCCCGCCAGTCAGGAGCCGCCAGAGACGCCCGCCAGTCAGGAGCCGCCAGAGACGCCCGCCAGTCAGGAGCTGCCAGAGACGCCCGCCAGTCAGGAGCTGCCAGAGACGCCCGCCAGTCAGGAGCTGCCAGAGACGCCCGCCAGTCAGGAGCTGCCAGAGACGCCCGCCAGTCAGGAGCTGCCAGAGACGCCCGCCAGTCAGGAGCTGCCCGCCAGTCCGGAGCTGCCCGCCAGTCCGGAGCTGCCCTACAGTCCGGAGCTGCCCTACAGTCCGGAGCTGCCCTACAGTCCGGAGCTGCCCTACAGTCCGGAGCTGCCCTACAGTCCGGAGCTGCCGGAGTCCCTCAGCCCGGAGCTGCCGGAGTCCCTCAGCCCGGACCTGCCGGAGTCCCTCAGCCCGGACCTGCCGGAGTCCCTCAGCCCGGACCTGCCGGAGTCCCTCAGCCCGGACCTGCCGGAGTCCCTCAGCCCGGACCTGCCGGAGTCCCTCAGCCCGGACCTGCCGGAGTCCCTCAGCCCGGACCTGCCGGAGTCCCTCAGCCCGGACCTGCCGGAGTCCCTCAGCCAGGACCTGCCGGAGTCCCTCAGCCAGGACCTGCCGGAGTCCCTCAGCCAGGACCTGCCGGAGTCCCTCAGCCAGGACCTGCCGGAGTCCCTCAGCCAGGACCTGCCGGAGTCCCTCAGCCAGGACCTGCCGCCCCTTGTCCCGGTGCCGCCCCTTGTCCCGGTGCCGCCCCTTGTCCCGGTGCCGCCCCTTGTCCCGGTGCCGCCCCTTGTCCCGGTGCCGCCCCTTGTCCCGGTGCCGCCCCTTGTCCCGGTGCCGCCCCTTGTCCCGGTGCCGCCCCTTGTCCCGGTGCCGCCCCTTGTCCCGGTGCCGCCCCTTGTCCCGGTGCCGCCCCTTGTCCCGGTGCCGCCCCTTGTCCCGGTGCCGCCCCTTCTCCCGGTGCTGGTCGCTCATTTAGGTGGTGTTAGTGGGAGGGTGGTCATTGGGAGGGGGATAAAGAAGCGGGGATTGATTATGGTGGGGTGGGGACCACGACCAGCGCCAGAGCCGCCACCGTGGACAGACGCCCACCCAGACCCTCCCCTAGACTTTGTGCTGGTGCGCCCGGAGTTCGCACCTTAAGGGGGGGGGTTCTGTCACGTTCCTGACCTGTTTTCCTTTGTTTTGTATTCATTTTAGTTGGTCAGGGCGTGAGTTGGGTGGGTTTGTCTATGTTTGTATTTCTATGTGGGGTTTTGTGTTCGGCCTGGTATGATTCTCAATTAGAGACAGGTGTGTATTGTTTGTCTCTAATTGAGAGTCATACAAAGGCAGCCAGGGTTTCACTGGTGTTTTGTGGGTGTTTGTTTCCTGTGTCAGTGGTTGGACCACACAGGACTGTTTTGAGGTATGTCACGTTTGTTGTTTTGTAGTTTGTAGTGTTTTCCTGTTATTTTCATTAAACATGTACAATTATCAATCCGCATCTTGGTCCTATCCATGCTCCTCCTCGTTTGAGGAGGAGAACAACATTGACAGTCATTACAGAGAACATCTGCCCAAAGTAATTAAAAATATAATTTCTGAAAATCATAGATGACTAGTTTCTGCAAATACTTTTTGTTAGCGTTCCTGTATTGGAGATTCAGGAAGAATTTTTCGCCATATTTCATCCAGTTTGCTTTATTTTTGTAATAGATTACGTTAGATCGTTCTTGAATAAGTTACTCAAGTTCTTTTTGTTTTTCCTCTAACTTATTTTGTATCTCTGTAGTAATTGTTTTTATTGCTATCTACCTGTACTATTAGTTCATGGATTTCCCTTGTTAGTCTTGTCTCTTTAGCAAGAAAGTGCTTTTTTATTATTGATGAATATTGAATTGAATGACCTCTGAAGGTACATTTCAAAGGTATCCCAAACAATAAGGGGATTTGCTGAACATACAGTGGTTCCTCCTTTAAAAGTTCCGTCATACTGCAGCACACCCTGCGTGCTGCTGCAGCATTCTGTGGCACGTCATTTAATAATCAGCCATTTATTCTGTTACTGCAAGTTATTGCTAGTTTGACCACCAGAGGGCATCTTTGAAAAGCATTTGATAGTATTCCGTAATGCCATTATGTTGTTCTATAGTTAAAATGTAAACAACAAAATGTAAACAACAAAAATAATATTGGAACTCTGCGCTCTTCCCATTGTTTCCTATGGGGGAAATATAGGAATGTCTGTCTATTTCGCCAAATATCTCGCAATGTGAATATTTAAGTCGGGTGTAACCGGTGTGAAATGGCTAGCTAGTTAGAGGGGTGCGCGCTAATAGCGTTCCAATCGGGGACGTCACTCGCTCTGAGACCTGGAAGTAGTTGTTCCCCTTGCTCTGCAAGGGCTGCGGCTTTTGTGGAGCGATGGGTAACGATGCTTCAAGGGTGGCTGTTGTCTGCGTGTGCAGAGAGTCCCTGGTTCGAGCCCAGGTAGGGGTGAGGAGAGGGACGGAAACAAAACTATTACACGGGCACAATTTTAAATCAGGAGAATCTCCTCTTTGTAATTATGTAAGTCTGGGCAGCGAGCTCGTTTGTCATCGATCGCTAGACCAGAAATAGTCAGAAGTTTTTATTTTTCAATACGCAGACATAAGCACAGTTGACACCATCGAGGTGCGGATGTTTACTTTCTACACTAGTTGTTTTTTTCCAGTTTCGTCCGACAAACAGATTGTAGTGGTAAAATAAAGAGATACCTTTTTTTTATGGAATTCTAAGCATCACTCCAGTCAAAACAGGCTCTGCGAACGTTCGATCCCATTCATTTGCTATGGTCTCGCGCTAGTGTTCCAGTTTAGCCAACGTTCTTAAGCCGTTTTTCAGCCTTGGGTGAATTTTGACTCGTTCTATTGTCCAGCCTATAGATAGCTAGAGTGAATATATATATATATAGCCAGAGCGAAAGCACCCGAATGTCCATTGAGAAAGCACAACAACTATACCATTTAGCTAAGCTGAGAATGACAAGAATAATCAAGTCAATAAACGTTGGGTAGTTAGATAGCTAGCTACCCAACGTTAACTATAGGCTAACATACCGGTACATACTGCTGTAATGATACGCCATGTGGTTCGTAAGGACAGCGTAGCTAACAAATTGTCAGCCAACTTAACGTGTAAGGTAACTTATTTGAAAAGTCATTACTTTATTACATTGAGTAGCAAGCTACCCCTTGGTCGTTAGGGCAAATCTGGTCTGTGATAGGGTTTTTTTCACACCTAGCTCGGCTTTTAAACTATTCTTTAGTAAAGCTTGAATAGTCTATTCAGCTATTAGCCCTCCTCCCCAACTTGCAACAAATTGCTGTTCCCATCGCATTTTTTCCCTCTTCTACACGTCATCATTCTGCTCCTGAGTGGCTCGCTTGTGGGTGTGCTGGCAGGATATGACAGCACCTTCGGTTGTGCGTCAAGAATTCTGCATACAGTAGCACGTTTGTATGAAGGTGTGGTTATTCACAGGCAAATTGTTATATGCTATGGAGGTACATTTGTGTCTTTTTGTCGAGAGCAAAACCTTTTTTATTTTCAATCAAAAATAATTGTTCTGGAAGCAACTTTTTTCCGACAGAAAGGAAGTCAAAACGGATACTTACGAAGACGCCTCTCAGGAAATCAGCACTGGGCTGTATTGACGTATCCTAAAAATTACATCTGCTGCTTTAGATTGAACGGTCATATCTCAGTTGTTGTTTTCCTATCTATAAAAAAAAGCTGTTTTCTTTATTCCAGCGAGCGAGCTGACCAAGGGGTCGAAAATGTAGATATTTTTCCAGTTCACTGTCCGAGGAACAGGCCGTGGAAGCTTTATTGCTGACAAAAGTGTCCATAACCAGGGGTAATTCAACTGTTCTGTGTTCTTTTTCTCTCTTCCTCTCTGCCTGTCTTGTTGTACATGGAACCTGTCTCACATGCATTAATTTAAAAAACCTTAAGATGTCAGCTGATAATTTTCAGATGTACACCACATAAGCACAGCCATTTTTACTGGACTATCTGTTGCTTCCAAGTCATGATTTCCATGGGGGTTAGCCTTGCAATACTCTCTTCTTCACTTCATCCCCTTCTCCCTAAATCCTCTACGTTATATCAGCTGTTTTGGGGAACCCTCCTGCATCTGATCTGGCTGACACAGAGGGCACAGCATGATCATAGGTGAGATGTCACTCGGTCGGGTCAACAGGAAGTATTATTAAATAGATGCTTTACATTGAAATACATACAGAGATGTAGTAGTCCCAGAGTTAATGATCCAAGGTCAGTTTTGCATTTCACCTCCTGATTATGATGACTGACCGTGTTAGAATAAAAAAAACAAGGCTTAATCATGCTCTCTCTCTCTATCCATTTGTCACTCGTCTGCAGGTATGTTTTGATGTGAGAGAGGAAGCCAGTCCCGTCATCGTCACCTCATCCGTTCTTAAGATAACCTTTGGGCCAACTGGGGGCCCAAGGCTGATTAGGAGACACCTCTAGAGACACTATAATTGTGATGAACTGAGAGAATATTAGGGTAGCACTGTAATTGATGAATCATATGCTGTCTGCCGCTGTTCTTACCTCTTTCCCTTTCTGTCTTCTACACCTCTCTACCCACCTCGTCTTTCTTCCTCGTTTTATAATGCACACCATATGTGCATTGAAGTACAGATTGAACTTACAATTATCATAATTATAATGCATTTATAACACCTGGATAATGAACTTCTTTCAATAAAGCGTTTCACATTCTCCACTGGTTGAAATTAAGAATCTCATTGAAACACATTGTGTAAGGACTGGGTGTCGGAGTGCGAAGTCAGGCGCAGGAAGACAGAGGATTCAATGATAACGTTCATTTAACGAACCACGGAGAAACAACGGCCACCCCACTTGACACTGGGTGCTCACAATAAACTGCCCCAGACACGGGGAACGAAAACAGTTCAGAAATGTACTCCAACATACACAAACACGTAACGTCAGACTAACAAACACCAAGCTTACAATAAACAATCCCGCACAAAGAAACGGGCGGGCCGGCTGACTGATAAAGCCCAACTAATTAAGAACAAACACAAAACAGGTGTAACCAATGAACACATAAGGAGGGGGAGCAAAAGATCAGTGGCAGCTAATAGGCCAGTGACGACGACCGCCGAGCGCCACCCGAACGGGAAGGAGAGCCTGCCTCGGTCGGAGTCGTGACACATTGTCACGTTCTGACCTTAGTTCCTTTTTTATGTCTTTATTTTAGTTTGGTCAGGGCGTGAGTTGGGGTGGGCATTCTATGTTGTTTTCTATGTTTTGTTCTGTGTGTTATATTTCTATGCGTTTTGGCCTGGTATGGTTCTTAATCAGAGGCAGCTGTCTATCGTTGTCTCTGATTGAGAGCCATACTTAGGTAGCCTGTTTTCCCACTATGATTTGTGGGTAGTTGTTTCCTGTTTTGTGTCTACACCTTCCAGGACTGTTTCGATTTTCGTTTGTATCATTCACTTTGTTATTTTGTATTTATTAGTGTTCAGTTTAATAAATTAACATGGACACTTACCACGCTGCACATTGGTCCGATCCTTCATACTCCTCATCGGAAGAAGAGGAAAATCGTTACACACATCCTGTGTCCTCAGATTAATGCAGATGAAGGGAGTTAGATATGCATAGTTTTTTTCTGTATACAGTGGGGCAAAAAAGTATTTAGTCAGCCACCAATTGTGCAAGTTCTCCCACTTAAAAAGATGAGAGAGGCCTGTAATTTTCATCATAGGTACACTTCAACTATGACAGACAAAATGAGAAAAAAAAATCCAGAAAATCACATTGTAGGATTTTTTATTAATTTATTTGCAAATTATGGTGGAAAATAAGTATTTGGTCAATAACAAAAGTTTATCTCAATACTTTGTTATATACCCTTTGTTGGCAATGACAGAGGTCAAACGTTTTCTGTAAGTCTTCACAAGGTTTTCACACACTGTTTCTGGTATTTTGGCCCATTCCTCCATGCGGCGCCTTGGTCTCCTCCTTTTGACGGCTGTGACAACTAGGGTAGGGGGCAGCATTGGGAATTTTGGATGAAAAGCGTGCCCGAATTAAACTGCCTGCTACTCAGCCATAAAAGCTAGAATATGCATATAATTAGTGGATTTGGATAGACAACACGCTGAAGTTTCTAAAACTGTTTGAATGATGTCTGTGAGTATAACAGAACTCATATGGCAGGCAAAAACCTGAGAAAAAATCCAACCAGGAAGTGGGAAATCTGAGGTTTTTAGTTTTTCAACTCTTTGCTTATCCAAGATACAGTGGAAATGGGGTCATGTTGCACTTCCTAAGGATCCACTAGATGTTAACAGTCTTTAAAACCTTGTTTGATGCTTCTACTGTGAAGTGGGGGCGAATGAGAGGGGATTGAGTAAGGTCTGCCATGAGCTGACCATGCGCGTTCATGTGAGAGTTAGCTTGAGTTCCATTGCATTTCTGAAGACAATGGAATTCTCCGGTTGGAACATTATTGAAGATTTATGTTAAACGTCCTAAAGATTGATTCTATACTTTGTTTGACATATTTCTACGGACTGTAATATAACCTTTTGTCCGTACTTTCCGCTGGACTTGCACGCTCGTCGTGAGTTTAGATTGTGTACTGAACGCGCGAACAACAAGGAGGAATTTGGACATAAATTATGGACATTATCGAACAAAACAAACATTTATTGTGGAACTGGGATTCCTGGGAGTGCATTCTGATGAAGATCATCAAAGGTAAGTCAATATTTATAATGCTATTTCTGACTTCTGTTGACTACACAACATGGCGGATATCTGTTTGGGTTGTGTTGGACTCTGAGCGCTGTACTCAGATTATTGCATGAGCTGTAGTCAATGAACAGCATTCTCACATAGGTGTTCCTTTTGTCCAGGTGAGAAAGGGCAGTGTGGAGTGCGATTGAGATTGCGTCATCTGTGGATCTGTTGGGGCGGAATGCAAATTGGAATGGGTCTAGTGTGTCCGGGAGGGTGCTGTGATGTGGGCCATGACCAGCCTTTCAAAGCACTTCATGGCTACTGATGTGAGTGCCACGGGGTGGTAATCATTTAGGCAGGTTACCTGCTTGAAACATGTAGGTATTACAGACTCGGTCATGGAGAGGTTGAAAATGTCAGTGAAGACACTTGCCAGTTGGTCCGCACATGCTTTGAGTACACGTCCTGGTAATCCGTCTGGCCCAGCAGCTTTGTGAATGTTGACCTGTTTAAAGGTTTTGTTCACATCGGCTACAGAGAGCATTATCACACTGTCATCCAGAACAGCTGGTGCTCTCATGCATGCTTCAGTGTTGCTTGTCTCGATAAAAGGCATTTAGCTCGTCTGGTAGGCTGGGCAGCTCGCGTCTGGGTTTGGCTTTGTAGTCCGTAATAGTTGTCAAGCCCTGCCACATCCGACGAGCGTCAGAGCCATTGTAGTCGGATTCCATCTTAATCCTGTATTGACGCTTTGCTTGTTTGATGGTTCGTCGGAGGGCATAGTGGGATTTCTTATAAGCGTATGGATTAGTCTCCCGCCCCATGAAAGCGGCAGCTCTAGCTTTTAGCTCGATGCGGATGTTGCCTGTAATCCATGGCTTCTGGTTGGGAAATGTACTGTCATGACGTGGCCTTTTCTGGGTATAGATCATGGCTTCCCCCTCTCTCACTCTCTCCTACAGCCAGGTTCTGTTATCGCAGGTCGTAAATTCCTGGCAGAGACTCTCTCCCCCTTTTCATGCAGAGAGTTTGACAGTAGAACAAAGGAACTCCCGCCAAATTCTACTACATCCCATAAAAAGGTCTGTGGAGAAGCCAGCTACGAGCCGGTCCGTTTTGTTTCATGTTTGTGACCTCATGAAAGACAATACAGCCACATTACCCTAACTCTGTTTATACAGGTGCCTCAGTTATGAGGTTTGCATCTTATTCTTGTATAAAATGAATGATTAAAGATTAAACTATTTGTGAAATGATGTAATGTGATGTTAAACCTTTATTGTGAGAGAATCGTATTCCCTTTAATAGAAGACTAATTGATCAGATATTAAAATATCTGAAGAGTTATATTCTGAAAATTATAACTTTGTAATCTGAAGATTTTCTGTGGTGCTCCGACTTCCTAGTTAATTACATATACATGATTAGTTTAATCACGTAATAATAATTACAGAGAATTGATTTGATAAAATAAGTCTTCACTTTTAATGATGCCAAAGACACGACAGTACGTATAGTCACTGTGGGGACGATGTCATCGATGCACTTATTGATGAAGCCTGATGACTGAGGTGGTGTATTCCTCAATGCCCACTGGATGAATCCCGGAACTCTCTTCTAACAACAGCTGTCTTTGTGAATACTGAGATTCCAAAATGGAAGCATTGCTAGGATACTCACTGACACTGAGGGCCAAAATAATGAGGAGAGAAGAGAGTCACTACAACCACATAACGTTTGACGTCAAACGCACAACTTCTGACCATATCTAGTTTCTACAACCACACATACCGCAACCGCACAACTTCTGACAGCAACACACAACTTCTGACCTCAACCGCACAACTTCTGAACACAACCACACAATTGCACACCTCAACCACACAACTGCTTACCACATCTAGTGACCACAACCACACAATTACATACCACATAACTACTGAACGACAACTTCTGACTTCAACCCCACAACTTCTGACCACATCCACACAACTCCTGACCTCAACCACATAACTTCTGACCGCAACCACATAACTGTGTGCGTGTAGAATGGGAGCCATGTTGCACAATCTATTATGGAAGAGAATATGGTTGTCATAAGTATAGGATGATCTGGGAGAATCAATTCTTCCTACTGTATATCATGACTACACAAGTTTATTAAAATAATATCATGAATGAGCAGCATTAGGTTTTAAAATGAATGAGAAAACACGATTGGATAAATGCAATACGCTTTCTGGGAAATGATTTGTTTTCAAATAAATCGAACAGTGTAACAATTTTGGCAGTCAACATCAAAATAATAAGAACTAACTTTAAACTCCATCCTATCCAATGGTGTAGTGTAAGAGTAACATAAAGTAGGATATTTTATCCAGGCTGGTATGCAGAATACTAATGAATCATTAAGTGATCTTGCGAGACGGCTGCACTACACCCCTGATCCTATCCCATCTCCATCATCTGGAAGAGGAAAAAGAAGAGAAGAAAGGTAAGAGATTATTCAAAGTATATTCACAATATTCAGAGACCTAAATTAAATAAATAGTTGCAAAGATTGGTCCATTAGCAACCAAGTCAAAGTGATATTTGCTGTTGAAATCATACTCTTCTCTTGGGGCACCCGGCAAGCCCTCAACCCTGACTTCTCCCCTTTTGTGCAGGGTAACAGCGAACGGCAGCTCCTCAAACTTTCACGCCCTGATCTGTTTCACCTGTCTCTGTGACTGTCTCCACCCACCTCCAGGTGTCACCCGTTTTCCACATTAGTCTCTGGGTATTTATTCCGGTGTTCCCTGTTTGTCTGTTGCCAGTTCGTCTTGTCAAGTCAACCAGAGGGGTTTTTCTGATCTCTTTTTGCTAGTCCTCCCGGTTTTGACCCTTGCCTGCCTTACCTCTCAACATGCCTGCCAAACCATACTGCCTGCCCTGACCTCGAGCCTGCCTGCCACTCTGTACTTCCTGGACTCTGACCTTGTTTATGATCTTTTGCTTGTCCATGACCATTCTCTTGCCTGCCCCTTGGATTATAATAAATATGTGAGACTCAAACCATCTGCCTCCTGGATCTGTATTTGGGTCTCGCCCTTATAGTACGAACTGGCCATGGCAGACAGAGCAGACTTGGACCAGCTTCGCCACGCTGTCTCCCTGCAGTGAGCCACCACTGGGAGGCATGAGGAGCTACTACTGGACCTTTTGGAAGGGCTTCCTTCCCTGACGGAACGCCACGACCAAGGGTTCAAGGTTATTATGGAGCAAATCTCGGAGTTAACTCATAGGCAGCCCGCCACCTCTGAGACCCTCCCCCCAACCACCCAGTAACCTTTTTACTATCAGTGGTGGGTTTGTACAGCCTACCCCGGCTCCCGAGAACCCTGCCTAACACCTCCGGAGCAATATTCTGTGGATCCAGGAACCTGCTGGGGTTTTCTTTCTGTGCTCCCTCATATTTGAGCTGCAGCCATCCTGGTTCCCTTTGGATCGGTCGACGATGGCGTATATTATTATGCTAATGTCGGGAAGGGCGCTCTCCTGGGCTATGGCAGTTTGGGAGCAACAATCCGCTATTTGTCGTGATCTGGAAGACTTCATGGCAGAGGTGAGGAATGTTTTCGATTCTCCGGTATCCGGGAGAGAGGAGGCCCGAAAACTACTTGAATTACGTCAAGACTCCCGTAGTGTGGCAGGCTACTCTGTAGACTTTCCCACGTTGGCCACCGAGAGTGCCTGGAATCCGCAATCCCTATTTGATACCTTCCTTCACGGATTATCAGAGGTGATAAAAGATGAGCTAGCTGCTCAGGAGTTACCGGTGGACCTCGATTCCCTCATCGCCCTAACCATTAGGATTGATAGATGTCTATGGGAATGCAGGAGTGAGAGGAAGTCTGGCCTAGGTCACACTCGTCCATCCACCCTAGAAATGGGTTGGACCACTGACCGCGCCCTCTCCTCCACCTGGAGGTTAATGGCTCTGAACCGAGAAAATGTGATTGTTATAGTTACACCATTATTGGAACATTGCAATGGGTGCTCTAACAAAACAAACATGTCAAGGGCATTTTTTCATTGACAGGAGGTGGGAAAAGGGATGCTAGATGTTAACACAGCACCTTTAACATGGCATAATGTGACTTTATACAAGCCTCTTTGACTTAAGACTTACCGGAACACCTCAGTTTCTTTCTTCACAAGGATGGTGCCCTGGTCCATCCTGATGTATTGGCTAATTGTGTAGCTTTTTCCCTCCAACGTAGGGCTGGCGTCTTCAAATATAGTTGCCTTCAACCCCTCCCCATTGGTAACTAGGCTGCACATGGTTGTGTCCTTGTACAGTCCCACAGTGACATTCCCATCTGCCAGAAAACCATAAGGGACGGCTCGACACACTTGGGCTTAAGGGCTTCTCGTAGGGTCTAGATGAGTGTGCCATCCGAACGTGAAAATACTGCCCCCTACCCAAGAGAGGTTAAGTACTGCAATGCATCTCCTCCTCATGGAATGTGCCATCCGAACGTGAAAATACTGCCCCCTATCCAAGAGAGGTTAAGTACTGCAATGCATCTCCTCCTCATGGACTGCACCATATTTGCCAGTTCTTGCTGTGAGATGTTACCTCACTCTTCCACTAAGGCACCTGCAAGTTCCCGGACATTTCTGGGGGGAATGGCCCTAGCCCTCATCCTCCGATCCAACAGGTCCCAGACGTGCTCAATGAGATTGAGATCCAGGCTCTTCGCTGGCCATGGCAGAACACTGCCATTCCTGACTTGCAGGAAATCACAAACAGAACGAGCAGTATGGTTGGTGGCATTGTCATGTCAGGATGAGCCTGCAGGAAGGGTACCACATGAGGGAGGAGGATGTCTTCCCTGTAATGCACAGTTATGAGACTGAGCTTGTTGTCATTGCAGGTAGTCTGACGATGCTATGACACACCGCCCTAGACCATGACGGACCCTCCACCTCCAAATCGATCCCGCTCCAGAGTACAGGCCTCGGTGTAACGCTAATTTCTTCGATAAACACGAATCCGACCACGACCCCTCGTGAGACACTGTGACTCATCACAGAAGAGCATTTTTTGCAAGTTCTGTCTGGTCCAGCGACGGTGGGTTTGTGCCCATAGGCGACGTTGTTGCCGGTAAGGCAAGACCTCACCAGACATCACAACAGGCCTACGAGACCTCGGTCCAGCCTCTCTCAGCCTATTGTGGACAGGCTGAGCACTGATGGTGGGATTGTGCGATCCTGGTGTAACTCGGGCAGTTGTTGTTGCCATCCTGTACCTGTCCCGCAGGTGTGATGTTCTGATGTACCGATCTTGTGCAGGTGTTGTTACACATGGTCTGCCACTGCGAGGACGATCAGCTGTCCATCCTGTCTCCCTGTATCGCTGTCTTAGGTGTCTCACAGTACGGACATTGCAATTTATTGCCCTGGCCACATCTCCAGTCCTCATGCCTCCTTGCAGCATGCTTAAGGCACATTCACGCAGATGAGCAGGGACCCTGGGCATCTTTCTTTTGGTGTTTTCAGAGTCAGTAGAAAGGCCTCTAGTGTCCTAAGTTTTAATAACCGTGACCTTAATTGTCTAATTGCCTAGTGTCTTAACGACCGTTCCACAGGT